>NC_051164.1:78758511-78788755 GCF_013339745.2 Dermacentor silvarum
CACTTTTGGAAAAGGCGATTGTGAGGAAGGTCATTTGCCGCTGTTCTATAAAAGTGAACCAGCACCAACTCGTGAACTCGGCAATATGGCCGGTTCTGGTTTTATGCGGCACGAAATACCAGTAGACGTGGAATAAAAATCGGTGATATCTGCGCCACCATGTGCAGCTGTGTGTAAAACACAACGCGCAGCTTTCGTGCCCCAGGCTGCAGTAACCGCATATTGCTGTTTGAATTGCAATTAAAAGATTAAGGGCCGTTAACCTCGCGAGATACTAAAGAGATCTAAACTGCAGCAGATAACGGAAAGAAATGGTAGGTTTTGACTAAATTGAAGGATACTACAAAATATACGCTACTAAATGACATTTTAATACAGATGCGGCATTAGACAAAGATCAATTCGACATAACGCCTTTTTGTAGAGCAAGAAAGAACGATTGTTTCAATTGTGATTTTTTTTCTCGACCTCTGAATGACTGAATACGCTAATACACAGACAAGGACTATTGTTTTGACATGACAATGATGATGACAATTCTTTTGGTTGCTTTACCTGATCTCATTGCGGCATCAGCCGCAGCGAATGCCGGGTGTGTCAATTATTACGAACGCTAAACTCGCTAAATAACGTAAGTTATCATAGAGAACCACTGAAATCAAACAGCGTTCTGAGAATGCGTGGGGAGCATAACGCTGTTTCTTTACGTACGTAATGCGTTCACGTTTGTTTACGAACGCTTTTCTAAAACTGTCCAATGCTGACTTCTTATAGCTTTGACGCTTCGTCGATGTTCGTATCTTCGTGCCGTGATCCTTCAAACGCAGAGCGGACGGAATTTCTTTGTCTGTCTTATCGCCATGTGGAAAACGCCGCAAAAACACAAAAAAAATGATAGATTCAACTGCATCCCATAACCAGAAAAAAATAAATATTTGAGTCGGAGCCTCTTTCGAAATGCGAAATTTATGCAAGCTTGAGGCGTGCGCTCCACGGGGCAAGAAACGAATGTCGTCAGAGTGGTGCTTGCTGCCACAGCCGTGGCTCTGGCAGTGACATCCAATTTCCTCATCAACTAGGGCCGCCGAAAGAATTAAGATAGCGCCACTTTACAGGTACACCGAGAATGCGGATTTTGGGCTTGGTCGGGGCAAGTTCAATAACCTCGAAACTTTCCCAGAATCGAGCGGTCGTTCAACGCACGCTATCTGAGTTTGCGGTGCTGACGCCGCGGCTCTAATATGGAACAATTAACTTGGCAGGCTGACTCAATACGTCTGGCTTGTGACTTTTTCTTTTATTTACACGATTCGTCGCGTGATGCGATAATTGCTGAGGCCACGCAGGGTGTCAAGGACGCTGAATCGAACGTCCCCAAAAGGACGTGATTGTGTGGCCCATCCTCAGTGCAAGGCTGGTGCGTGGCCACAAAAAAAGTGTTAAGGCAGCAGCACAGGTGTTGGATGCACGATTTAAGCAGGTGATGTGCTTCCCTTGCGGTGGTTAATGATAACGATAAGGAAACCAGGCAGCACACTAGGCTAAATGTGCTGTTCGTACATATGCGGCACGTTCGAGAGCGCGGAAATCGCGGCGCGGAAGTGGATATGTCACGTGCGTTTTTCTGATAGTTTGGGGGCTTTCAATAACGCGCAAAAAATAATAAATAAGTAACAAGTAGAAAGTTATAAGGTACTGAATTACATTTTTACTAACACCCTGTACAACTCCATGCATGAAAAATTTTGCGCTAAAGTTAATACTTGCGAAGTTGGCAAACTGTGCTTGTCTAATTATGCAATTAAGCAGAATAAAAAAAATGGCTTGACTCATTCCATACAATAGACAACAACACGCATTTGCTCGCGTCCTCCTAGACTGCTCCGGCATATTTTTAAACTTTGGCTCAAGGTAGCTGGGACACCCGATGCATATAACCTGGGACCATGCACATTGTCGAAGAAAAGCTGTCGTTGAGGCGAGATAAACCATCTTTCCTTGTTCAACTTTTCTGCGAGATTAGAGGGAATCTCGCAAGCGATTCGTCCTTTCAGAACTAAACGCGCGTCCTTCGTCATTTCGCCCACGACATCCCTCGTGTCTCGCACCAACAGCGCGAAGCGCTTCGAAAGAAAAGCTTCCGAGCTGTCGGCGTTCCAGGAATCGCTACCCAATTCAAATCGTTGTTCTACGACGCACCAGAGAAACGACGCGGCGCCCCTAGAGGTGAACATCATCCCAGCGTGCGACGTACGCTTGATGTACCACGGATGCGATTAAGGAAGGGCGAACTGTGGTTGCACGGAAACAGAGCGCGCGATCGCAGCGGGCGATTCGTAATTGCCCCACACAAAGAAGCGGACTCCCGACGAATTGAGCGAAGCGGAGTGAGCCGCGCGCGTGTGATTGTGGCCTAATACCACGCATGGTCGGCCGCAGCTTGCGAGTGTGCGGGTTCTCATTCGCGCCGATTTTTCGTGGGCGGCAAATTGATCCCGCCGCCGCGGCATTCCGCGGCAACTGCAAATCCCGTGGGCTCGGTTCGGTGCGACAGCCCGTCTTGTCCCCGTTCAGATATCGATAAGTACTACACGCTCATCTCTACAGAATACAATAGGCCCGGAATAATATAACGATTTCTTTCGCTCGATTCCATTCCTTTTGCCAGAAGACGGAGTTCCGGTTGGTCACTGACGAAACGCGAAAAGTGAGAGAACTGGAATACAATCGTTGCATTGTTCTCTACCATTATTTGGTAGAGCGCGCTGAATTTGATGCACAACGTAAAGTCGTAATACGAGTAGATCGACTCAAGTGCAGAATTGTTAATATACTGAGTTTGATACAGAACGTGAAGGGGTAGCAGATTAACTGGAGCATAGAACTGCTACAACAATGTTTGCAGGAGTGTTCTGAATTTGATACACAAAGTAAAGTGTTAATAGGCAGACTCGAGCGCAGAATTATTGAAACATTATTTGGTCGGAGTTTCCTGAACTTGATTTCACCTTGAAGTGCGAGTGACACTTCGTTTCCGCGGGCACACTGGATACATTGGAGAGAGCTGTGTTTGGGCTCCTCCTCGAATTCCTCCACGATCGAAAAACTGGAGCGGGAATAGTGAGCCGTGTACGGGGGCTAGCAAGAGACTAAGTGAAATGGATAGCGCGTAGGGCAATAATTCCATGCTATTCCCGAAGGCCATGCTACTTCAGGCAAGAGTCGAGCCCATTAACGGGCATAACTTCATCATTGTCATTAGTCATCCTTTTATTGTTTTTACAGTCTGTATGTGTCTGTACCTCAATTTAAAAGTGACGCTCGCGCGGTGTAGTTACCGCCTGCTTTTGCAAGGCTGGGGGTCCGTCTGCAGCAAGCAACGTGCCTCCGCCTCCTGAGGTGAGAGGTGAAAAAAAGAAGATAATCATACGAAAACTAAAACAAAACACACGCAAACCAAAACATCATTATCATACTGCGGATCTGCGGCAACGGCTTTGTGTACATGCTGGTTGCTTGACTGGCTCGGTACTATGCCACGACTGAATCTTCTCTCGAGGACTGTCCCGTTCATTGCCGCAACATGACCAGCTGCGAGAGATTCATCGTAGTTGTTCTGAACACTTCAGATGGGTGTCTTTCCTCTGTGCAATAAACTGCTTGAACACTGGTCGTGTAACAACAAACGTAGATTCAAGGTTACACGGTATTTTCTTGTGGACAGTGACTTAATGAACACCATACGTAAATTTTCAATTTGTATGACTAGTTTATGCTTGTGTTGTTATCATACTTTTATAACCTTGTTTTTATTATCTATACTTTCTCATTGACTCATAAACACGCCTTGTTAGGGTTTCGTTCCTTAGTTATAGACTTTTCGCTGCGTTTTGTAATTTCCTTTTTTTTTCTCTCTCTCTTTTTTTTCTCTTTCCTTTTTTTTTTGTAACATCTCTTTTCTATGATCTTTTATTCTCCGTACCCCCTTTCCCCAACAGAGTGCAACCAGACGGTCTGAAAATTGGCTAACCCTTAAACAAGGTGCTGCGCGATTGAAACATGGACGAGAATACCACAAGGATGGGCGCATTCTGTATGTTTGTATCGCGCAGCACCTTGGGGGCTTAACGATGTACGACCGACTCGCCCAACGGCAAGCACTTATGAACTGGATAACCTCCCTGTCTTTCCGTCTATCCATCCATCTTTCCTTCCTTGTAATTCCGTTTCCTCTTCTTTTTTTTTCTTTTTATTAAGCTAAGATTTTGCAATAGCCGGCCCTTCCCGTAGTCAAACTTCCGGTGTCTCGGAGATAAAAAAAAGGGTTTGGTTTAATGTTCTCGGTTATGCGGCGCACGTCCGCTTAGAGAGGACAACAGAAAGACGAGGAACTCCGCTCATTGTGGATACCGAAACTCGGTAAGCCGCAGAATACCGCGAACAATGAGCGGCGGCGCAGATTACCGCCGGGCCAGCAAACCCAGGGCTCGCTTTCCGCGCATTAGTTGCTTCTCCGTCTTCCTCAGAAAGGAAGAGTAGAGGAAGTAGACTGATTGCCCCCGAACGGATACAGCACGGCCCATTCTCTCCTGATCCAAATTATAGGAGCAGTTAGTCTCGCCTCGGAACGGCAATTGAATGCTATGGCAAGCCTCTGACGTTTAATGATGCGACAGCGAGGGACGATTAAGTCACAGTGGGCGTCACGTAGAAAGCAAAGGTTGCCGCACGCCTGTTCGCTTTCGCTCCACAAACCACAGAAAAGACAATCACGCCATTCTTAATCTACTTTCCAGCCTGTGTGACCTGTCCAGTTGTTACTCATTAGCTGTATTGATATTAGCGGAGTTAAATGAATGCACGTTTCACACTCCGTTTGGAATTCCCAAGAAAAGCTTGTCGTAGGAAGGGAAAATGTGCTAAAAACAACGGTTGTGCGAATATCCGAAATTTCGATTTCTAATCAAATAAATAATGTTCGCTGTCGCCAGAAACGCCTGCCGCAGGAAGGACATGTTGCAAGAAACTAGGGTTGTGTGTTGTCGCTTTAATTACAGTCTATATAGAAAGAACCTAATTTTGATTCTACCGTCATTTTGAAGCGCTGAATCCAGTTTATGAGCGAAAAGAATAGTGTTAAAATATACCCCTTTTTATTTATTTAGCTAATATTATATAGATGTAGTAAATATTTATTTCTTATTTTAATAATTATTTATTTGTTTTATTAGTCGGTTTTCATGTTTAGTTTTAGTCGTGAAAGAGCGTTGTTTTATAATGTCTGTGCTACCTTCATCGTAAGCGGTTGCACCAATTTCTTAGCTAGAAGAACAAGTTTGTAAAGATATATTGCCACTGTTTCTTACTGGTGATGGAATGCGGTGGTCGAGTAGTGAAAATTCGGGAAAGCAAATACAAGCGTCAGATAAGCGATACCCAGTCAGATGGTTGTTGTTTAGCTGCATACGCACCACGAAAATGAGCGAAAAATTCTCTACAGAACGACCGATTGAGTCATGGTGTTTCACGATGCTTTTCCAATATTCTGAAGCACCAGAGACCACGTAGGGTAAATATATATACAGGGAGTATTTTCCTTTTTTTTCTGTTATTAAGACAATACAATTTCTTTAATAAAAAGAAGCTATGACCGTGAGACACCTGTCGTCTTCACATACGAGCTCTACGGCGAGGCGCAAAAGTTTTTCTACTGCTTAAGTTACTCTGAAAAGACTGAATAACAAATCCTTATTAAGTTTTTTTTTTATCAGTGCCTCAGGGGCATTTCTTCAAACGGAGAATTTGAAGGCTGTCACATTGTAATGCCCCCGAATTTTTAAGTTATGAAAATCGCACCTAATTCTATATATTCAGCATCAAATTTCAACGATAAATCCAGGCAATATCGAAGCCGAGCGCCGCGAGAGCGCAGAAAATGCGTCTCCGCTATCATACGAGACCGAAGCGCGCCGTGACGACTAGTGCGAGGAAGTTGGAAACCGAACGTCTCGGCCCATCGCGGCAGCTACTGATACGGCATGCGTTGCCTGGCAACCATGTGCCTCTGTGTTTAGGGTGAGCATTTGCCGTGGCATGCTATCATCAAACTTGGCCCCACCCTTCCTTACGGGGCGCGGTGGTCTGACGCGCAGCGGGACGCATGCAGTCTCGATATTATCTGGATTTGGTCTGCAATGTCGGTGATGAATATTTCAAATTAATTGCGGCTTATTTTTATTTATAAGAATGAATATGAAATAAATTGTGACGCACTACAGTTGTTACATGTAGACAGCTGCCCTTAAGGTAATAATAAAAAGTTAACAGATTCTTGTTAATTAGTCTTTTCAGAGGTAACTTAAGCTGTTCCGGCCAAGTATTTGCGTCTCACCGTAGGACTCGTATGCGAAGACGACAGGTGTCTCACGGTTATAGCCTTTTTGATAAAAAATCTGTACTGTTGAAAAAAGAACACCCTGTATAGCATAAAACATGTCATATAGTGGGTCACAAGTATTTCACAAGTTTTTCATAAGTTTGTGCTAGAACAAATGAGCAGTTGTTTTAGCGCAAGGACAGAACCAGTGGGTTCTCAACCATGCCGCAAAACACCACCCCGCCCACGTTTTTTTTTTTCTAACCGTGTTTTAAGATGCAGGTCTGTCGAATATAATAAAAAAAAAACATTTGACCACTAGAACGGTGACCATTAGATGGGCCATTCCAAGTAAAACACACGCTAAAGGGGAACGCGAAACATTGCCTACTTTATTGCAGCTGGACGTTTCTTTCGGGAAGCAGCAACAGAATTGGTAAATGATAAAGCGAGCAATAATTTTTTAGGGGATGTGTCTATATTTACCTTTATTTCTGGCAGAGTATTGCTTTTTTGCGTTTTTATTTCTGCGTTTTCAAGTGGAAAAAATGTGGTTGTAGAGTAGTGGTACAGAGGGCTGGTACCATAGCTGTGGGGTTCATGGTTCGAAACCAACATATGACGACCATTTTTTTTTACTATTTTATTTGCCCTGTGTTCAAGCGTGATGTTACTTGGATACTCCGATCCCTAGCTCCTGAGAGAGCTTTAGCTTGTTCGTAACCGTATTAACGTTCACACAGAATACCGGGTGACACGAACACGAGCAGCCGGATTGATGGCGACACCAGGTGTCACACAAGCTTAATCGTAGAGGACACAAGTATTATTGCAGTAACCAACGATATTTTTTAGCTAGCAGAGTAAAGCGTCAGCAGTGCCATAATGGTTAACGTGCTCCGTTCTTTTTTTATTATTTTCCTTCGCCAAGAACACCCACATATCACGGAAACATGCCTAACGCGTTGTAGTTGGGGGAAACCGCCAGCAGCGTTAGTGCGGAAACTCACGTCTCCGGCAACGAGGTATTTCGTAAAGGTTAATGTGTCCACGGAAAGGTTAAAACTCTGTGCACCAGCTTAGCGCAGTAAAAAAAGACTTTTCAGCATTCCTAAAGCTGGTGCTCATTAGCACGCGAATTTTTACTGCAGCTATGGCGAAACCCCGATTGCGCACGTTTTTTTTTTTTTTTTTTTGCAGATACATTAACCTCTCAAAACACAAGGTTCTCTGTAGATCTGTTGCCTTACAATAGCACCGTGCTTCTGAGCAGCGGTAAGTATTCTTGCACCAGGACTGTTATTCCTGTAAAGCGTGCTCTGCCTTTGACATTACCGTTATGCGGAAAAGCCAAATTGATGTACGAAGGGTTGCTTGCAGTAGGTTTGCGCGAAGCACACGAACCCACACAGAACGAGGCAAAACTGTCAACTTTTTATTCTCAGCATGCAGATGCTGAAAGTATAGTTAAACCATTCAGGGTAAACGCGCTTTCTTTCCGATTTATTTTCTTCACCCCCCCCCCCCCCCTCCTTCCCCCCGGCTGCAAGGCATTAACTTCTTCAAACACGGAGCTATAAAATCAGGAAAGTACAAAAAAATACTCAAGAGGTCCTGCAAAGATGTATGCTACTCTGAAAACTGGTACATCGAAGAAAGTAATGCTGTGTATATCAGCGAGCTCTCTCACCTTTCGGACTAGGGGTCTGTTTGCAGGCTCACGCGCTCGATCGAACGCAGCAAGAGTTGCTGCTGCGTTCGAGCGCGGTCATGGTTGATTCTTTAAAAGGGAAGTTTGTTGAACCCTGTATTCTGGTGAAAAGCTACATTTTTTTCGTTTCCAGCGCTTCATTAAAGTTATACAGGATGACAAAGTCACGTACAGCAATATACAATCATATAAATACGCAGCAGAAACCTTAAAATTAGTCCTTTTTGTCAACACTTTTCAATCATATGCAATCATATACAACGTAGTACAGTTTTACAACCTTTGTAAGGCACTCTTCGGAAATCAGGCGGCGTTTCAGCACCGTGGAGCCATTATTGGCCGCGTACAAAGTCCTAACTGACCTCCAACACGGAGCCGGTATAAGCTGACGTAAGAAACAGAAATTGCTGATTACTCGGCATAAACAGCCGCGCACATTAGTTTTCTATTTCAACGAGATATACGCAAGGTAACTTTTATTTATACCCGCTCTGGTTGTTATACCCGGCCACGGCGGCCGCATTTCGATGAGGGCGAAATGCGAAAACACCCGTGTACTTAGATTTAGGTGCACGTTAAAGACCCCCAGGTGGACCAAATTATTCCGGAGTCCCCCACTACGGCGCGCTTCATAATCAGTTCGTAGTTTTGGCACGTGAAACCCGATAATCTATCTAAATTTTATTTTATAATCATTTATTATTGCGTTTCAAATCGGATTCGGGACTCCGACACACGTTGCGGTTTATTTACATTTGGTATCAACCACGCCATCGCATTTCGGGCTTCACCGCCGCGCAAAAGCCGTTCAGAGAACTCCCTTGAACAGCTTAACAGCTTAGCTGTAAACGCGCACTTGCATATCGGTCACATTTACACCTATTGTAAGCAATCATGCATCAACGAGGCAAGCCATAACGTTTACTCAAGTACAAAGGGCAAGAGAAATCACGAATCACATTTAAGCACCCGCAAGATGGGAGAAGACGACGAGGTGTTGTTTTAGGGGCGAAGCTGCTTAGGGTGTGGGTCTGTCCCTCCTCGGTAGTATGGAGTAGTAGTCGTCGTCGTAGTAGGTAGCCACGTCTACTTTTATGAAAAAAAAATTCCGAAAGTTGTGTCCGTAGCGCGGAATCGAACCAGGGCCCCGTCGCTTCCGAACGCGCTGCGCTAACCACTACGCCACGAAGCGCACATGGACACACGGACCACGATGACAATAAATACCCAACATTAACGAAAGACTGCGCGTTTCTAACGCGTTTGTGCTAGCGCGTTACGGCCCGTGTAAGAAGCTGGTGTAAGACGCTGTGGCCTCTCCGCCTTACCCCCGTATTCGTTCAAGTCGAGGAGCGTTTATGAATACGGGGGTCATACTCTCTCAGCAGTCATGTGATGGCGTCGGCAAACGCGGTGCACGTTCCGGCATGTGTAAACGGCTGCGTAAGACGCTGTGGCCTCTCCCCCTTACTAGAGAGTACTGCACGTTTCTAACGCGTTTGTGCTAGCGTCCCCTTAAGCGGGAGATGGTGCAATTATAATGAAGGGCGCTGTTATAAAATAGGAATGACGTCACATATGGCGCGTGTCATTGGTGGAAGTCAATTGTTCGATTTAGTGCGGCGAGACTGGGCGAATTACACGGAAGATTCACGGTTTACCGATGATTCCCTCCGGAGCCTTGCCCGCTCATCATCACTCACCCTGTGGATATGCGGTGTTTTTTTTTTTACTCGTTCTTCCCTTGGAATTTTTTTTAAATTTACTTTTAATCACAAAATAAGGAATTTAATATTTTCTGTGCCACGTTTACTTTAACCGGCTAAAACAATTTCAGAAGCACAATTGTGTAGTTAAGTTTGTAAAGTGGGCTTTGCCGTTCTTATTGTCAAAATGCTGCAACGCCAAAGCAAGGTATGAAGGGGAAGAGCAGCAATTAGCACACGTAATGCGAGGACGTGATCAATCACCACCTCCGGCAAGTTGGTTTTTCATCCACTTACATTTCCATTAACCTCTCATTTCTTTAGTTTAGGTAGTAAGTACAAGTAATTTCTCCTGTGTTGTCCTTGGTGTCTTTGTTTGTTGGCTTCTTATGATATGCTTAATAAAAATCGGACCACTCGGTTTCCTTTCTCCTCGTTCATGACATAACGAGGGTCTCGAATCCGGCAACATTGATGCCTTCAGCTGCCATGTGTGGGTTTATTGACCAGTTGCCTTCACCCAAAAAGTTCACGTACTCCTGACACCCGTGACAGAAAGAATGTTCCACACCCACCGCCAAGTTTTGTGAGTGGTGGCGCTGGCTAACACTCCGAGGGTTAGTTCTAGTAGTAAAACATAAATACCCCTGAAAGTGGATTGGAAAACGGCGCCGCGGTATCTCAATTCCGCTCCGTTGTTCCAATCTGTTCCGTTCTCTTCAGCTTATAGAAATATGTGAGGTGTGAGTCAGAGAAACAATGGAGACAGGATCTCGATTCATTCATTCATTCATTCATTCATTCATTCATTCATTCATTCATTCATTCATTCATTCATTCATTCATTCATTCATTTCATTTGTGGGTTCGTTGGTTGTATACAACCAGATGATAATACTTATATTGCAAGCATATAACATATATCATTAGAAAGTCGGGGCTAGAAAGCATTTTCGAGTACATATATTACACAATATCAAACCGTCATAAGTAATTTTTCAAGTAAGAAAAGGCATAGTCGGCAAGTAAATTACTGCTCGCTATCACCACATTCATTTCTAGTCGCGCACTTGCAGAGCCGCTTCACACGAAATCCTTTAAGCTGCCACATCTGCTGCACGTGGGGCCGCATTTCAGAGCCCTTCGGTTCAGCCGAGCATGCTAGTGACACCTCACTTAATTAAATACTTTGCCACAACGTTTGCCTGAAAGCCAATGGACAACCCGTAAGAAAAGAACTAAGGAACTGCTTATACTTTCGCATATAAGAGCTTTCTGGCTTTTTTTTTTCAGCTTATGGACAGGATATATGTTGACGTGCATACGTGCTTAAATCCGAGAAAACGTGGTAGTGTCGCTCGGAAACACGATGTTTGTTTCACAGACAACGTTAGAAGTAGTGAGCATGTTACTCCGCGAGGACGCGCATGGTGGATTGAGAAAGCAACTAACCGAGTCGCAGCCCGGCCTATTCGCATTCCCTTGCATGCTACGTGTACGACACGGAAACATGCAAACACAACACGTGTTCATCCCACACAGCGACGTTCAAGCGCGTCATTTGTGCGTCGTATAGGGAATGTTTAACCCGAGCCCTTAACGAAAACTAAAAATAATTGAAGCGCCGATGTGAAAACTGTTGATGCTTGCGATATTTTCTAAAGCCATTAGGATTAAGAATGCGCTGACAGGGTGCCTTGCACGTTCTGTCATGAAGAGAGCGAGAGAGAGAGAGCCTTTGCCAGGAGCAAGGGGGTCGTCTCTGGCATTTCACTCTACGTTGGCGAAAAGGGCTTGATAAGAACGACGCAGGATTGTGAAGGAACTGCGGATTCTAGTTTTCTCTGCAGCTGATAGCAGTTGGCGCGAGCAAGCATACGATCGGCGAGATCCGCAATATCAGTTGAATGTTCGAGCAGTTCGTGACCATACACTCAACAAAACCACGCCGCAACGATTTGTTCGCATATAACAGCAGATGCTATAGAAATCTGAGTACCAGGTTGCTTGCCCGGAATGCGTAAATATTAATTTTCTTGAACAGATCCAGTGGTCCGTAATCTTTTCACGTTAACTGCACTCATGCGCGCCTTACGCTGTGCGTACCTCGACGCCATCGAAGCACAGCCATTTCAACTCTTCATAGCGCGTATAATTTGCGCAGCTGTTCATATATGCGTGGTTGAGAGAGCACCTACAGGTTGCAACAACAATTCTGTCCTCCCCGCAGAATGATTGTCAGGGTGAGTATATGCGTGGTTGAGAGAGCACCTACAGGTGCAACAACAATTCTGTCCTCCCCGCAGAATGATTTCAGTGTCAGGGTGGAAAAGGTTATATGTAGGCACCAAGTTCGTTGTTTCGGCTGTCTGTCGCAGCTCCCCATGCATGGTTGTTAGGAATGCCATATAGTCGAGTCCAGTATTTCACTTCTACGTATTGCTTTAGAGGAATACCAGGCCATTCTTTCGCCTCCTCCAGCATGGCTTGTACCCGTGCGTGGACGCAAATGGTTGTCGCTTGGACGCGAATTGTGCTTACGTCGACGACACGACTAAGCCTCTTATGATGGCGCAGTGATGCAGCTGCGTGTCTGCGCAGTGAAGTGTGGCCTCATTACAAGATCGCGTTTTCTCTTTCTCTCTATTTCTTTGTTGTTGTTGTTGTTGTTGTTGTTGTTGTTGTTGTTGTTGTTGTTGTTGTTGTTGTTGTTGTTGTTGTTGTTGTTGTTGTTGTTGTTGTTGTTGTTGTTGTTGTTGTTGTTGTTGTTGTTGTTGTTGTTGTTGTTGTTGTTGTTGTTTAGGTTGGCGAAATCTTTCAATGTTGTTTAGTGCGGTACATTGATGTTCGCGGTCTTTTTCATCTTCCCATAAACACTGATCACAGTCGTCGGCATGGTGGTTACCCGCCATTTGGTCTGCTCAGGCTTCACTCGATTGCTTGGCTGAACGTTAAGCTTTCTTGCAAGGTGCCTTACAAGATACGCCCAGCGTTTGTCCCAGGTTTGGAAGATACAGCGCTCACTACCAGACCTATAGTTTTGCCCATGCGCTATAGACTTTAACTCGAAAGCGGGACCACAACAACACAAAGCCATTACGCCTGGCCGCGCCAGTACTGGCGATGCCCGCTACACATGATAACGGATCCGGTCAACGGGCTACAACAAAATTTGAGACCGGTATAACTAGTTAGTGGCCTATGTTGCTGTCAATTACAGTGCCCACCGGGGAAAGGGCGTTGGTCTCGTCACTTCTGGCCCTTGTCCCGGTGTGCACTGTAATTCCCAGTAACAATGAGCGTCGTATCGCAGGAAGGGGCCCCGGCCTGAACTCTGACTCCAGAACTTTCGTTGTTTCAAAGCCCCGAGCAACTCCCGGCGCGATAGTGATCTCACTCTCGTAAACTGAGCGCCAGACGTGCTACCTCAGTCCTGTCGCAGGGTGCGCCAACCGGTGCTTACTTCACTCGCGTGGTGGCTTATAAAATAATGACAAAAGATGACATAATAGACATCGCGAAGGAATATTGTACTGAGTGCTTTATAAAAAGATGATTTCACGATAAAGTGCGGCAGACCACGGGACTCGAACAAATAAACACGGGCACACAAAGTGGGCGGGCCGAGAATCAAAATTCGGGCTTTCTATTAATCGAGAGACGTGAAAACATTGCTCCATCGACTTCTCCTAGTTGTGGCCTTCACCAACCACTTTTTTACATAATATAGGACCCACTGAGTCATCGTACCACGTGCTTGCGGTGGGGAACCAGATGAGGACATCTGACATGAACTGTTAACTTGTCCGTTTCACACCCAGCAGAGGCAATAACTGTCCGTGAAGTTATGAAGTCTGAAGTTACGAATTATTTAGCTTGTGCTCGCTTATAGGCTATTTTTGGACCACATAGCTCTCTCCCGACACTGCAAGCAGGGAACTATGTGCTGCGTGGGCTTCTTCTTTATTTTTATCGTGAAATCATCTGAACGTGCTGACGGTGTGCATGTGTTCGAATTTTTTCAGTGTGACATTGCGTCCTCTGCTATTTATTTCCCTTTAATTCTTCTTTTCGTGTACGTAAGCATTCTTGTTTTAGTGAGAGAGAAAACGAAGAAAAATAAAGCGCCGATGCGAACCAGGTTGAACCTGGCTTGCTACCCTACACTAAAGGAGGGCGAAGGTTGAAGAAAAGAGGAAAAGACAGGCAAGAAATTCATAACAAGTGATACGCGCGCACACACACACACACCCAACAACGTCTATAGTGCAATCGAAGGCTTTTGCAGAGCCTAGTATTCTTCAAAAAATAAACGCAGCAGTGCTGTTTTTTTTTTTTTTTTTTTGTCCCTGCGCTTATGCAATGTTCGCGTCTGTTTTAATGAAGAGGATTAAAAGCGCACTGCACGCACTTCGTAGGCATTCGCCTGACGAAAAAGTTGGGCCGATCTCGGAGGTAATGTAGTCTAACACAGCGTCTCAAAGCGCCAGTTGTCATGGGGGCATAATGCGAGGAACGGGCACATGACGCCGGCATCAGATGCTTCAAATAGCCACTTTGGCACGAGAGAAGCGTTCGTGCCACCGTGACCTAATAATTAGAGCATTGGACTCTGTGCCGGAAGTCAGAGGTTCAGTCCCACGATCACTCATTCGTTCCTTTATAATATCACAAGCGGACTTCACCCACTTCAGAGGTTTCTTAACAGAAAACTCGGGGTGTGTGGATGACACGCGGGCGCGTCACAGTGCGCACAAAATGACAAGTTTGTACGATGCACAAGGTATAGATAGTTTTGATGTGACCTCACGCAGGCAGCTCTCGCCACTCTAGTACTTAAACATGGCCGCTACGGTGACGTCAGTGCACCGTATTATCACGCGCGCACTGTTTTGCTTTTTTGCGGGCGACTATGTTTCACCGGTTTATCACCGTTATCGCCTTGACGTTCGACGCGCCGGTCGTGCATGTAATGCTGGCATGCTTCTTGCTTACGCCGCTTCTCGACCTGCTGGTGCCCAAATATGGCGTCCGCGATTACGCCTGTGCAAACTATGGTAGAAACATGACTTTAGTAAATGAAAGGGTGGTAGGACGCGCGCGCGCGCAGTTGTCGAGGCGTCATAATCATCATTGCCTAAGTATGCTGTCGCTTACTTAGAGAGTTAGTGGTGCTAAGTTCTGGCCTAGTGTTCTCTTTTTTTTTAAAGTAATTTTCATCCCTGAAATCATCTTAGTCCATTCTGAATTCGAACGAAGTAGCAAGAAGCACATGCCCTTCCATCCGCTCCACATTATTTCCCATCTGAATCTAATCTATAAGGAACGTGCGGGCGTTCGCACGTTCGTTCGTGGCAACGCGAGTGTAGTTTGCCGAGCTCTACATGAACCTGTGAATCGATGGAGCTAAGCACGACGAAAGATAAAACGGTGCAAACGATAAAACTGCCGCGATAGCATTTTTGTTTCTTCCTTTTTTCGAGAAAAGTAGGTGGGACGGGACTATACGTGCAAACAAGGACTTCAACGAGAAGAATTGCTGGCACGGCATATTGGGCACCTCGGGTGATTTCGTGCCCTTGCGAAGATCGATGCCAACGGCGTTCCTGAGAAACACGGGTATGCGTTCGCACTGCACCAGGGAGCTTTCTTTTTTTTGTCTGTAGATCGCCCATCTCGTGCCATGCTGAGTTAGCTGTCCCGTCCTCGCGTTCCCCACGAAAAATTAAGAGGTAACTGTGGCGCTTTAAGGTCTCCAGGAGGAAGTTCTTTTTTCAACCTCCTTGAAAGCTCTACGGGAGTAGTAGGCATGGCGGTTCAGATGGCATGGGAATGATGTAATGCAGTGATTTGGGCCTGTTGGTATGACATCACAGATGGATCGGTTAAAATGGATTTGTCTAAACTTCGTCCTTCTGACTTCAGACGGCTTCGGGACTGTGCAGACGTATCATTTTCAACAAAAGAATTGCGTTTCAAGCGCAACAATTGGTAATAATTATGCATGTGAGCGGACTCTTGTATTGTCTTCGGCGTCTAGAAAAAATACGACTACGTAAGAACTTAGGCCAATGAAAGCAGATAAAGTGTAATTAAATGAATCCATCATAAAGTATCAGAAAGAAACACGTAAAAATCATTCTTGTCATTTTAGTGGGGCGCTTTATGGCTTCTTATGTAGCTCGATTTTCTTCTGCTGGGCTCAGTTTAAGTTGTCCTCAAATGAGAAAGGAGTTGAAAATTGCACTCGATTTGCCAAATAGGGTGGTGATGTCGGAGGTCGACCTTGCGCGGACTGGGCAATAAAAAAAAAAACTAAAATAGGAACACTCTTTTTTCTTTGGTTTTTCTGACGCCGTATCTAAAGGGAAGCAAATGAGTCATTATCGGTGTTTTTGAGCGCCGAGATGGGGTAATATGTTTAATACATTTACATTGAGAAACATTGAGAAATAAAATTTCCAACCTTTATAAAGAGTGCCGCGTTGTTCGAATAGCGGTGTATTAAAGGAGTGTTCGCCAATTTGGAAATGGTAAAGAAAAATGTAGTACTCAGTAGCGAACATTTATTTATTTATTTATTTATTTAGTTAGTTAGTTAGTTAGTTAGTTAGTTAGTTAGTTAGTTAGTTAGTTAGTTAGTTAGTTAGTTAGTTAGTTAGTTAGTTAGTTAGTTAGTTAGTTAGTTAGTTAGTTAGTTAGTTAGTTAGTTAGTTAGTTAGCTAAAAAACATTAGACTTTTGGGTGGAGGAAAAAAAAACACGATTTCATAGTTGCGTTTCAAGAACAATTGCCACATCTTGCATGGAAATCTTCACGCAATTTAGACAACGTAGACTCTAGGAAGGCGTTTTTCCTGAAAGCACTTTCACAATTGAAAATCTGTCAAGTTGGTAGACTTTTACGACTTCGGGATAAATTGAGGAGGTCTTACTGACTAAAAATATCGTGTATTTAGATAGAGACACGGTGACGAACCCCAGGTGATCAAGAATTTGCCCGGTGTCCTCTGTTAGGGCGTCTCTCGTATCTCCAGAGTTGGTAGGCGACGTCAAACCCTATGCATAAATGAATCGCCCAGGGGGCTACCTTGTACCATAGAGCCGTCAAGACCGTAAATTGTTGGCACCTGCCACTAAATGCATACACGTAGGGGAACAATTGCGTCATCGCATATGGGTCCGCACAGTTCAGATATTAGTACTGGTATTTTGACAGCATGAATAGATAATGCGTCATTTACACACCATGCGATAGTAAAAGGTAATCTAGCATGACCGAACATATACGTACGAACATGACGTTAATAAATGCGTATACTATGCTGCAAATCTTCAGACCTACCTTTTCTGACGTTGGTTTGTTCATCATTTCATAAAAACACCGCGGAATCTACGTAAATTTGAAACTTTACATTTTTCTACGTGACTATGTCGCAAAGGTATTCTATTCAAAGGCAACTAGCGGTTTGTTGGAGTAACAGTATATTCATGCTTCTTAACAATATTGAGAATTATGCTAACATAATTGCTGTATTCTGAAATATTTTGTCCTGTTGCGTTTATTAGTATGCTAGTCCCAATTATTCGAGTTCTGCAGTCCATGATAATTCGAACAAAAAGAGTGTGTTAATCGCAATTTAATGAAGTCTTCGATGCGAGAGGACAACAAAAACGAAGAAATGGTCTACGGAGCGCTACGTATGCGCAAAAAATGACGCTAGCTTCCTGTTGATGGCAAACGAAGCTACTTTTCTATAAAGCACTCGTGGAAATGAAAGAACAAAATAGCCGCGGTGGGCGCTCGTGCTGAATTGCCCTACCTCCCGTCTTGAAAGCCGGCTTCAAATCCGCCATCATTGTCTGGAAGGGCTTTCCCTGACGTGTTTATTTCTCACTTCGATCGATTTCGAAGTCTAACGGAGCGTTTTACACGCCGTCGGCTCAGCTGCAAAGCAGACCTATACAAATATGTATGTAAGTAAAGCCTCACAACACCGCAAGCTTTTAAGCTGAAGCGACGTGGCGCCGATCGAAGAGTAAAAGAAAACTAAACGCGAGACGTCACTGTCAATTTGACTCAATATAAATAACCAATTCATAAAAAATGTGCGCAATGTCTTTTTCGTTTTTTTTTCTTTCATTTATTTTTCATCTATTTGAGACTTACTTAATCAAAAGCGAAACGAAAACAATTCGCTCAAGCGTGCTTGAGATAAACGAGGTGGCAGCAAAGTTCGCGCTCTTATTCGGTTTTCTTCACGCTTCGGGAATAACGGTCCGTTGTTCTGGCGCGAAGTTTATCCTGCAGCATGGTGCACGGTGATTTGAAGAATGAAAAGTATTTTATGACTGTTTTTCGTTCCATTATCATCGTCTGTTTTCCTAAGGAACCAATTCATCGATACATATCTCTGCAAATATCATTGTTGCTTGGTGGAGGCAAATACGAGATCACCATGGGTTGCGACTTTTTTTTTTTAAGCATTAGTTCCTTTGTTTATTTCTGCAGCTTCGAATTTTCGTTGTTTAATTTCGATAGTTCCTTTTTTTTTCTGCTGCTTCTGAGAACAGTGTCATTAATGCTGGGCCCTCTTAGTCGTTTTTTAATATTAACAAGAAACCAAGACCAGTGAAGTCTACATTATTATGACCTTCAGATACTGTAGAAGTTATTGAACAATAATAAGAGCTCACTGTCTTTGTAGGCAATATTTACCATTCTGGGTAGTTTTGTTGAAACAATAACTATATGGCGTTTGCTCGGTGACACTGACTGGCTGTCCTTTATCATGCATTTCTCAAGACACGTGAAGAGAAGAGCTGTGCGCCCTGAAGAACTTGAAAATATGAAGACACGCCAGGAGATCAGAATGTCCATCTGAGCGATCAACATGGTAGTAGCAGACGAATGAATTATAATTATTTTACTAAATTGTGGGCAAATATTAAACCCCGTAAATTTAAGGATATCGGAAAGATGCCTGTCAGTGGAGCTAGGCTTGACGAAACATTCAACGAGCGAACAAAATCGTAACTGTTTTCGAACGAAATAGAGATAGGGAAAGGCAGGGAGGTTGACCACGGTTGCTCCTGGTTAGCTACCCTACACGTGGGAAAGGAGGAAAGGAAGATGAGAAGGAAGGACGATTGTCGGTGTGGGCACTCCCCGCAGATGAATGTTTCCCTCATCTAAATAGTCAGAAGCGCTCGACTTGCCCACTTACCTTCAACCAGGATGTCGGAACGAAATGTTTTTCCTTCTGGTTTTGGTTTTGTTCTACTGAGAAAATTTCCGTTCCGGTTCTGCTCTGGAACGAAAAAAAAATGATCCGTAACGCTTCACAAGGGTTTTGATTCGCATGCAAAAATTTTCAGCCAAAGTAACGATAAAAACATAGTATTTAATGTTCTCAATAGTTTGAGAATAGCTTTCTAAATATGTAGGTTTCTCAATATATTTCTCCAATATTTTTCTCTTAATTTATTTGTCTATGTGCGCTGAAACCCTTTTACGCGTGGTTTGGTACGGTAGCATGAATGTGATGCAGCTCACGACGAGGGCTTGCACTAGTCTCGTCATTAGTGAGGCCGTGCTTACTTCGCGCTATTCGGGTTATTATGAATAATGAATTCTGAGATCATGCTCAGTGCCTCAGTCAAGGCATTGAGCATGATCTCAGAAGCAACACGTCATCGAGTGTACTCATCGAAATGTGAGAGCGCTGTTCCGATAAAACGAACTTAAAGGAACATTAAACGAACGATAAAGCTTCGGTGACAAAGCGTTGTTATAAAACGAAACGATGAGCTCTTCAGCACGCAAGCCCTGGGTTTTCTGCTACGATGCCGATCTGCTAGTGCACCGAGCTGCAGGCTTAGAATAGTGGAGCGCTCGACCGGCTATCGCTCAGCTGAGATAAGCGCTAATTCTCACGTTGCCTGATGTCGGTTGTTGCGGATTGCCGACTTTCCCCTTGAACCGAAAACCGATCAAAATATTTCGGTTTCACTCCGGGCCAAAATAATAAACAATGTTTCGGTTATGTTTTCGTGCCGGTCAAAAAATATTGTTCTTTTTCGTTTTTCGTTTTTGTTTTCGTTCGGTTTCGACAAACTGCCTTCAACAAGTGCACCATCATTTTGGTGGCCTTGTTGCGTACGAGTGCATTTAGGCCAAGCTCCCAGGGTTTTTGCTTCCGGGAACGGCTTGTCACCTAAACGGCTGTGATTAATACGTTTGTTGTTGGTCTTCTTTTTTTAATTCTCGAACCCAGGTAGCCGTGCGCGAAGTCATGCGTCTCTCACTCGATGTTTCCGGTGTCGCAACCCGCCTCCGTGTTGCATTTTCATGTGAATTTGTTACATTAGGCATCTTGGAGTAACTGTGCCGTTTAACTACAAGCACAGATGGCAGCGCAATACCTGTGCAATAACTACAAGCACATATGAGGCAACAAATGATCAATTTATTGATTGATGAAAGTTTATACTGCCTTTCTTATAAAAAAGAAAGTGGAGCGAGAAAAACAAAGGCCCAAGCCGCAGTGAACATTTCAAGCGAACAGTGTGTCCATGCTTGCAATATTACGTGCAACGCAATTTCGTATACTGACGTCGAATAAGTAAACAGTAAGCACAAACGTATACAGGAGACCCAGCCATTAAACTCGAACATAAATCCTAAACAGAGGTTATGCGAACCAGAACTGCTGTATATGCGCGTGTGCTGTGATTTTAACAGCAAGCACAAGTTTCAAAAACAACAAGCGGGAAAATGTATCGAAAGTTCCCAAAATATCGAAGTAACCAGGAACCCTGCAATAATATTTCTAAAATCTTGTAACAACATTGTAAGGCGCAGGTTATTTCAACCTTTTTCGAAGTCAATTTTTTTTTTGCCCTAGTTCATCATTACCTTTTATCATCCAAGCCATATGGTTTCAAGTTTGGAATCCAAGACAAAGCCATTTTTGCCAAACTTCTATTGTTCTGTTTGGCTTCAAAAAAAATATGGGTGGGTGTTTTATCTGTAAGAAAGGACTATACGCTGTCAATCTCGAAATGTGTGCGGTACCGCTGGATGATTCTGTCAACGAGTATATTTTGATGTTTGGAACACAGGCATGCTGCGGCAAACATGCTAGGTATCTAGCTAATGGTGACGAATATTTATGGAGTTTAATGGCAAAGAGAGAGAGAAGTATTAAGGAAAAGGCGGGGGGTTAACCAGGAGTGAGGATCATCCTTTCCACCAACTTGCCAACACAGCTGGCGAGAGCAATGGGCCGATATGATTTCAATTCAAGGGGACACTTTCCTTGCTTGGAGATTAGCAAAAACGCTACTATGTCAATAGAGCACCAACGCTGCGGTGACAGGCATCTAGCTGGCCTCATTAATAGTCTATCCAAAGAATAGAAACTTTTCTCAATACCTTGAAGATCAGCTTCATATTGCTCGAAGAAAGTCGCGAAAGCGTCATATTGGAAGACCAGATCGCAAAACTTATTTCCAGGAGAAGAAAAGTTCAACGGAACATGTTTGCACTTCCTCCGCGCGAGCGAAAAATAGGAAACAATTTATCTCTGCCTAAGGTGGCTTTTACTGCATAATGAAGCTTTTACCTGGTATAGTTGACGTCTCGGTTGCGGTAATGAAAAGAAAACGCCACCCTCAGACACATTGACTTCATTGATCCGAAAGACGTTTCCAAGTATTTAGGTGGCCCCGGGAAAAGCCTGGAGCGTCTGTGGAAAAACGACGCCATACTGGTCCGCACAGCCTTTTGCAGCAGATAATGAGACTACTTCGACTAACTCCAACCTTTTAAGCACACCTCAACCGCCTCCATTACTTGTGTGTGCATTCCGCCCGCTTTGGCGCCCATACGTCACCTTTCGCACACATTATCCTGCACGTCAACCAAGCGTACGCTTTGCAACGAGAGGTCTGCTGAAGCGTTACTCTGCCATACGTCGAGAGGAATCGGATGAACCTGCCATTCGGGTGAAAACGCCAGCCGGATCTTCTGCGCAAATGCCCATTGTGCAAATTGTCGCTGTCGCAGCCTGTCTCCGTGGCCAGGCTGCCATCGCCGTCGAGAAAAATGGGATTAACTTCTCATTGTCTCAGCCAAGTCGATCAGCGATCGGGACGGCACAGACATAGAACGCGATACTCATGCGGCACGTTGGAAATAAGCGCTGGCACACGTGATTATCACCCAGATTTCCGAACTGTAAGCTTAACGTTTACCATTCGTAGAATGTCGCCAGATTCGCTAAGCAAAAAAATGACACTAGTTGTCCGTGCAAGGTACAATACAATAATACACTACAATATTTCTCGGTAGGCTCTGATTATCATAGGTTTATTTGTTTATTTTTGTTCGTTTATTTATTCGTTTATTTGCTTGTTTGTTTGTTTGTTTGTTTGTTTGTTTGTTTGTTTGTTTGTTTGTTTGTTTGTTTGTTTGTTTGTTTGTTTGTTTGTTTGTTTGTTTGTTTGTTTGTTTGTTTGTTTGTTTGTTTGTTTGTTTGTTTGTTTGTTTGAATATCCTCAATCGTTACAAGGACAAAACGATTCAATAGTCTGATAGTACGTATTTGATCACTATCGCTGCAAAATGGAAAGCCGTGTCGCCCTAGAAGTTTGCTGTTTACACAGTCTAGATAGCACTGTATTGAAAATACGTAGAATATGTAAGATTTATTAGACAACATCAAGTCTGCCGTACGCGTGCGGTTTGGATGGATTTCTTGGGAACCGATTATAAACGACGAAGAGAGGCAGAAATACCGCGAGCTTTGTAACACAAGGCGCCGACCCCATTTCGAATGGGGCGCTGATATTATTGAGCACTCCCTTCGTTTCGTTATTTTACTCTTCACCAGTTTTTTTTTTTTTCATTCAGCCGATTACCAGTGCTATGAAGGTGTCCCTCTGCTTAAGACGCACCTACAGTATCTGAAATTTCTGGAATATTGTCATCAATTACACAGCAAACGAAGCGTGTCTGGTCGAACTATATGTGCATAGCCAAGAGAGAAAAGGAAGAAAGGGGAAAGGCAGGGAGAATAACCAGAGGGGATGATCCGGTTTGCTACCCTACGTTGGGGAGAGAAGAGAGAGAGTGGACGCAAAGTGATAGGAAAGTAGCGATAGAAAAAGAAAGGGAGCACAAATACGCAAAGACAGTCTGTTTCTATCACCGCATGTTATCTATGCACAGCACAGTAGCACTTGTAGCGCTGTAAACATCACTGTAGCGCCTTCGCGAACGTGAACGAGCCTTGGAAACCACTCTGAAATGTATATGGTGGGACATGTATAAATAGCGGGGGCACTTGACCGGTGGGATTACATTCATCGTCATTCGTAATAAGGTAAAACGCGATAATTTCCGATTTTAACAGAGGAGCTGCTTAAGGTGGCGGTCTCACTCCGGCGGCACGAGCCCCCGGGGGGTTTTTAGTACTTGTGGAGCAACCGTGGCGGATCTTCTACTTAAGATATGAAGTTGTCGTATAACGATAAAAAGCTTAATTCTTGTAGATTCCAACTATTTATAATATAAAGAAATTGATTGATGTGATTTAGAAATAAATGTTCAAGAACAAGCATGAGATACATGGTTTCTGCGAACTGTGTCTCAGTTGTGACCATATTTAGAATAAACTACCGCACTTACTGCATTGCGGCTTGCTCTGTAGCTTTAGGACATATTTATCTAGTTCCTAGACGTAGTAAAATAATTTTGAATTTTTACTTTTTGGATAATTTGCTTTTGAAAATTTCCAAATATCGCAATCTTCTGTTGTAAACAGCCCGGCAACTACATGCTAATAAATGGAGTTTTTAATAGCTTTGCGTTATAACGCTGCTGCATGCTTTTTTTTTTCTTTTTTTCTTTTTTTGCGCGTGGTCTGTCGCGCCAAGCAATATTCATGATGATGTGATTTTTTTTTCGCAAAAGGGCAGATACGTATGACTGACGAGCACCATTCAAAATGGTGATGACTGATGAGTTGTCAATAGAAAAATGAATTGCGTATGGCCAATCATATTCAAAGCAGGTCGTAATCGACATTACTATAATAATTTCAAAAATGTAACCATAATCAAGACGACAGCAAACTTTTGTTTCTCGCCAATTTTCTGTGTCCTCCGGCGTTTCTAGCAATCGCCATTTCGTCTATTTATAGTTAGACGTCGTTTACCTTCGCGTAAAGCAGCTGCACGCCAGACCCAGATTCATTATTTCGTTCTAAACAGCTTTTCTTGTCTCTTTCTTTAGAGTTTCTTTCTGTATTATTTTCCTCAACTCCATTTTTTTTTCCTGTCTATTCGTAGCCATCGAACACTTCCTTTCAGTGCGAATAACCACAGGCGATGTGTCATTAGGACGAGGTTACGATAACTGCCACGCGCAGGCTACTTTCACTTAACGCCAGGATACGTTCGGGCAGCTAGGGCAGTAAAAAAAAATGTCTGATGGCTTTCGGGAGCTATACTATACAGGCAACGTCACGGATTCTTTATCGTCGCTTCTGACTGCTGCTTCTGTAGCCAGACCGTCCCCTTGACGGGCACGTAAACGCCAACACTGGCGCACAGTAAGCCGCTTTCAGCGTGGTTATATTAAATCCGTAAATTGGACCTAATGCCTCTCGTAGAATGAAAAATATATATCTAAGCGCAAAAGAAAACGAAAACAAAAAATTAGAGTAGATGGCCACAGGCTGGTTGGTCTGCTGGGTGCGAAGCGGCTGTCTGGTTTAACGTTTTCTTGTGACGTGCAGGACAGGCCATCCACGTGTTCTGAATTACGTGAGAGAGCTCGCGTTCTGCCCGCGCCTTAACTGTGCGCTGACACGTTTGACACACGCGCGCTGTTGTAGCGCGGCTAATCGCACAGCGGAGTGAGATAAGATAATAAAAAACATAGTGTCGGAGAAATAATGTGAGCTATCTTGCTGTATATTCACGGTTTTTTTTTTTCAAATTACCAGCGGCTTAGAGAGAGAATTTACTATAATAAGCACTAATACCTGGCAGATGGTCTTTTTATCACTCTGGTGGTCTTTTTTTTTTTCCTTTCTCTGTAATTTTTCACCTATTTTCTTGTCATTGATTTAGTAATTGTTAAGCTGTTTTCACGTGCCTCTATCCCTGGACACGTGGCGAGTCAAGATAAAAAAATCACCGCATATCCACGGGGTGAATGATGATGAGTGGGCGAATCCTTGGAGGGAATCATCGGTAAACCGTGAATCTTCCGTGTTTTCGCCCAGTCTCGCCGCAGTAAATCGAACGATTGACTTCCACCAATGACACGCGCCATATGTGACGTCATTCCTATTTTATAACAGCGCCCTTCATTATAATTGCACCATCTCCCGCTTAAGGGGACGCTAGCACAAAAGCGTTAGAAACGCGCAGTCTTTCGTTAATGTTGGGTATTTATTGTCATCGTGGTGCGTGTGTCCATGTGCGCTTCGTGGCGTAGTGGTTAGCGCCGTGCGTTCAGAAGCGAGGGGTCCCTGGTTCGATTCCGCGCTACGGACAACTTTCGGAATTTTTTTTTCATAAAAGTAGACGTGGCTACCTACTACTGCTACATACTACAAAGGAGGGACAGACCCACACCCTTAAGGAGCTGCGCCCCTAATAGTTTCCTTAGTTCTCGCGTTGTCCATGTGGGGGGCGCGTCCGTGCCACCAAATTTGTGGGCGCCTTTCTAAACACGGTTGGTGTAGCAAAATAGCATGAGCTTAACGTTAAATGTCGCAAAGGCAGCAATGCGCGTTATAGAAAAAACGCGAGGATGCACTGTAAAAAATTTCCGTCATTATACGGAGTAATTACACGTAAAAGTACGGAAAATACATCGTTTTTAAAACAAATACCGCAAGAACTTTGTTAAAATACAGAAATGCTCCGTATTTTTAGGCTGATTTCAGAAGCAGCCATTAAAGTGGATGGAGGTAAGGCACCAAGGCAACCAGTAGGTAAGCTCTCCCAAGTAACAAAGGACCTAACAAAGAAACGACAAAGCATGAAAATGTCTAACTCAAGAGATCAGATAGAATTCGTTGAACTGTCAAAACTGACCAATCAAGAACAAAGTAAGGGATATTCGAAATTATAACGTCGGAACGATTGAGGAAGCAGTAAAAAACGGACGCACCAGGTAATCAATGAGCGGAAAAACTTGGCATATGACAAGGACAGATGTATGCACTGAAAGACAAGCATGGTAATATCATCAGTCATTTCGGTGATATAGTAAAAGCAGCGGAATAATTCTTTACTGAGCTGTGCAGTCCTTAGAGCCATCACGCTACCTTCCTTAGAAGTAGTGATGAACAGGTTACAGAAGCACCTTCTATAACTAGCGATGAAGTTAGAAGGGCCTTGCAAGACATGGCCCTAGGACAAGCGGCAGGAGAACATGGAATAACAGTCAATTTTAATCAGTGATGGAATAGACATCATGCTTGAAAAGCTTGCTGCCCTTGATACGCAATGCCTCACGACTTCAAGTGTACCAGAGAACTGGAATAATGCCAACATTATACCAACCCATAAAAAAAGAGACGTTAAATGATTGAAAAATTATAGGCCCGTTATCTTGCTTTCAGTATTGTATAAAATTTTCACCAAGATAATTCCCTATGGTGTCGACAAGAGAACAGGCTGGTTTCAGAAAGGGATATTCTACGATGGAATACATCCATGTCATCACTGAGATAATGAGCGGGGAACTACAGTGTGTGGAAATGTATCGTGGCTGCGCAAACATGTGGCGTGCATCATCTGCTGCGGCGGTGTATGTATGTGTTGTGAATTTGATTGTATCCAGTGGGAGGTAGCCAGGGTGCGGCACAGAGAGAATTCGACCCCCCCCCCCCCCCCACTCTCGAAATTTATGTATCAGTATGCGGCTTTCCCAGCCTTCCTCTCCCCTTCCACCCCCTCCCCATCCTCTGTCAAGTGAGTGACCCCTGGAAGAAATTTCTAGCTATGGCACTGGTTGCATCGGTTTTCGCTAGACGAAGAGAGCCAGCGAATTGAAGAGAGTCTGTGAATTGCCAGTGTGAATTGAAAAATCTTCATACTATCTGATCTTTTGCGTGGGACCTAAAACATTAGATGCTGTGCTTGCGTACGACCAGCCCAATGCAAGCCCGAAACATCCAATTGCCAATCGTTATAAAATATTCGCCTCAGCCACCGGCTTTGTTATCATGCTATAGTAAGGTCTAGTAGACTTGAAATCATTGTGCTATGTCTACGTTAGCCTCCTGTATAAGGCCGATGGCGTTGCCCAACACCGCGGATCACTGCGGTTGGCAAACCGTCATGGCACATACAAGTTTGGCCTTCGGCATTGCCTTCTTACCGTGTACAGCAGTAATACCCAAAAGGTATCGCATGAAAAACAAAAACTGACGACTATATGCGAGGACAGAGATGCCATAATACGGGTGAGTGCGTCCTCTAGAGGATGAGACGAACGAGACCAAACAAAAAACAAAAAATCTGTTTTCATCTTCTATCGCGAAAAAAAAAGACAGAGAGAGAGAACAAGCGCGGACTAACGCCATAATAAGACGTTTCATGGTCATGCCGCATGCTTGGACTATGCCCCAATGTATTATAAAACAAATACAGATGCATAACCAAACATCTCTAACTGCTTCAGACACTCGCGCAGTCCGCAGCTGGTCGCTCGACCCCTCTACAAGTGTGACTTACACTGTACAGTATGCTGTTATTACTAACCGAGACAATTTTATACGTGGGCGGTAACCTATACCAAAAGACGAAATTGCCGCGCAATGTGTCTACAGATGACACTTTGAACCCTATTAAATATAGACAGCCAACAACTTACTCCCTAGCAGAACGGTACCCACGCAGTTAGGATCGTCAAACTTTTCGTAACGACTCATCCATTCCTTCTAAGCCACAGCTTAGAACTGCAGTTGGAATGCTGCAGTATAAGGTCAGAACAGTGGGACAAATTTTCAGAAATACGGAACTGCTCTCCGAGGCTGATTGTAGTCTGGAACACGCACGCACAGATCGTGCTGGGTGTCTGTCCGCCTGAACGCCTATCAGAAACTTCGTCGTGCCGACTTAAATAACTTTAGCACGTCTCATGGAACCGCTTCCCCTCGTAAAAGAAACCACGTCATACTAAACAGACCACGCGAGCAGGGAAACAACCGCCAGAAACTACCGCCGACGGTATATATGGCATATATGGCACAGAACGCTCGCCCAAGCCAGCATACCGACTGCCCATAGATGGCACCACTGCCTGCGCAATATAGTGTAGTAGACAGGAACTACAGGTCAAACCTTCCGCTTACCTGACAAGGAAATTTATTTACCCGTAGGCACGCGTACAACTGTTGTATGAACGTATACAATGCAATATAACGTACCACACATGCAATACATCCTACTTCATATAAACAGAACAGATGAGCAAACAAAACAGTAATTGCGTCTGCTTGACATTAACTTTGCCACACATCACAAACACTACGACAGTGTACATGCAAAATCATAAATGTCAGCCTCGGATTCATGAATGACATCCGAAGCACAGACTAGTACAGTTTCTACTCAGGCAAACAAGTTTGGGCATTATTCTGGCTGCAGCAAAACTTTGCCTCGAGACACGGTTAGGTACCGCGTAGACCAGCGGCGAAGAAACTCGGCTTCATCGAGCTTGAAGAGCTGTCCTTCAAGATGACCCCATATTATCACCCTTAGTTTGCGCACTCTGGGGTACATTGCTCTATTGGCTGCCGGGATCGTTCTGCAATGTTGCGGAAGCACCACAAAACGTAGCTAACGCTGTAGTAGACGAGACTCGCAACCGATCTCGCCGCCGTGGTGCCCGCACGATGGATATTCCAAATAATCTTCCAACCAGCTTCCAGAAGGTGCGCGCTACAACGCACTCCTTTACTACATGCGTGTTGGTTTCTGTTTGTGCGCAATGTATGCATAAATCATTCGCTACCATATTCCAGCGTTCAAGCCTGTCTCTTGTAGGTAGAATACCCCACTGATATTGCCAGTGAAAATCCTTCACTTTAGAAGGCAAATCAGGTGAGGAAACGGCTGTCCATGTGCTTGTAGTAGCTGTCCCTGAAGGCACAGCCGTCTCACACAACATTTCACAAAGCCTTGAAACTGGTGTCGTACGCCACTTTGTATTCCTTACTTGCACAAGCTGGCTCTGTAAGCGCGCAGCCGCCGCATACTGCGGTGCTGGCGTTACCGCTGTCGGAAGCAAGTTGCCTGAACTTTGTGGCATGAGCGTTCGACGGTAATGACCCAGCCAATAAAGGAGAAGTGGCCTACCTGAGTACTCATCATCATCAAGTAGGTCACATGTACTCTTAGTGCACAGCAGTCTACCAAATGTAACTATACACGGCAAGCTCCATCCTCCGCTGGCTTTCGGAAGACGCAAAAATGTTGTGCTACGTATGTGTCTTGTTTAGCCAGAACCATGAGAAAATAATTTGTTTACTACACGTACTGTTGGTGACGGTGGAAGAGCCACTCTTGCAGCAACCCACAGTTTACTGCACAATACATTCTTAATAAAGAACGCCCTTTCTGCTAGCGGCAGTGGCGACGCAGTCACTGCTTCCGACTGTGCTTTAATACAGCTGATAATGTCTCTCCACGTGTGAGGTGAAACACCACTTGTAGAAAATTTTATGCCTAATATTTCCATATGCTCGGTCTGTTAATATTTCCTGGTAATGTTATTGCACTGCGTCCTAAATTTAATGCTCCGCATTTCCTCATATTATTTTACCCCCTGACAATGATGCATACTGATTATAAATACGAAATACATCTACAAGACTGTCCCCATCCCGTAAGAACAAAGTAATGTCATCCGCATACGCTGACACTTTATGCACCCATTGCCCGGCATAGGAAGACCCCTTATAAGCGAGCTCTCGCTAAAACGCCTTAACAATGGGTCAATCGCAAGCACAAACAATATAGGTGACAAAGGACAGCCCTGCCGCACTCCCCTTGTCACATCAAACCTAGGAGTTAAAGTGCTGTTAAGTAGTATCTCGGCTGTTGTTCCCGAATACAACATCCGCAGGATATCTACAAACTCTTCAGGAAACTTATAGCATCGTAACACCTCAAATAAGTACAGGTGTTCTAAGCGGTCGAACGCTTTGGCTTGGTCTAAACTTACCAATACTCCTGAAGCTTCACGTGCTGTTGTGTATTGTATGATATCACGTGTTAAGTGGAGAGATGAAATTACTCTACCAGGCACGGAACATGTTTGATGCACATGACTATTTTAGGCAATAAACCTTCATGCGATTTTCCAAGAAGGGTGTGAATAAGCTAAGAATACGCCAAAGTAAAGTTATGTACTATAAGT
>NC_051164.1:78788855-78911789 GCF_013339745.2 Dermacentor silvarum
GTGCGTCGGCGGACCACTCACAGCCACTCGTGGGCAATTGGGTGGTAAATGCTTGGGGCGGGGCACCGAAGGGTTGAAAACGTGGCCCCGCTGCCCCGTCCAAACGTTCTGGACAAACTTCGGTGCTATGCACCATCGACTATGTCGAGATAGGGTCGCCCTATGTATACCAGTTCCGTCTATTATGTGTACTTGTAACTTCATGTAAAGTCTTGTAAATAATTGTAAATAGAAAGTGTGTTTTGTTTTCGTCATCTCTGCCTATTCAATCTCGGAAGAAGCACCCAGCGAACCCGTCACCGCTATTCGTAGCGGCAGAACTCCTCACGTACGTACATCGTCTCTGGCGGTGCGTCTCGGACGCCCAAGTAGAGGAGTGGGTAAAGAAGAACCTGAACTTTACTCCCGCCTCGACAGTGAATCGTGTCGGCGCGAAAGAGCTTCGATGGCAAGAGGCACGTACGTACAGTCAACCACAAAAGCTTACGGACCATGGGATCTCGTAGAAGGTTCAGTTTCCGAACAGCCTGTAACAGAAGTCAGTAAACCGAACATTACAATGTTGTTCACATTTACGGGTGGAGGCTGTAAACGCGAGCACTACGCTACGTTGTGAGGCTGCGCAGATATTAGGCTATTTCTCAGATCACGTGTTCTATAAACGTTTTGTGGTTGACTGTACACATTGGCACAAACTCAGTGGTCCAAGTTGATCCGATGATTGGTTTCGAACCTTGTCACTTCATCAAAGCAGCCCGATGCGCTGACCATTCGACCACGGACTACGAAGTGACCCAGGTGGACTGGAAAACAGTTCGATAAAAATATGCAAACATGCATGATTAGATAGATACAAACATACATAGATAGAGAGCCCCCGGAACGTGCGTGAAGTGCCTAGAATGCTAACGCAATAAAAATAAGCTTCAATACTTATAAAAGTTAACAAACTGTTGGACGTTCCTTGGGACAAAGACTGTCCGCGAAAGTGTACTTACGGGTGCAGAGTTTAGAGGCGATGTACCTAAAGACTATGAACGATTCCTCATGGACAGTACATTTTGTAAATGGCTTTCGTCGTATTTACATGAAACGGGTCTACGTGCTAATATTTCATTTTCTGCCGACGTTATGCAGTGTAGCAACCCAAACGAATAAAAAAATTGCTATACGGCTATTATTACGATGTTCAAAATCATTTTGCTTTTCGTTGTTTTTCCTTTTTGGGTTTTTTATTAGTAGCCCGTTGCGGCAGTCTCACGCGCAAGCTTGCGCAATGATGTGTTGCCACAAAACGCGCGGATTGATGTATTTTGATGACCGAACTGTTTGCGTAGCTTCCACAACAATGCGCGCTAAGTATGAAACGGAGCATAGTCAGGTGCGTCTGTCCCCTCCCGATGCCCTCGGCTTTTCATTACGATAGCATTTGTATGGACACTCCAAGCGAATCTTTGGCCGTCGGCGTCGCTGTCGCCTTGATGTTTCGTGTGTATTTATGTATATGTATGTCATGTTTGTATCTATGCCATGGAAGCAAGGTTGATGTCATAGTAGCTACTATTCAACCGAAAAGTTGCTCAGACTTTGGTCTTTTGTTCTTCACTGAATTATTCCACGGAATGTTTGCGAATTGCAGCGCTCAAGAAAATGCCTTAGAACATTCAACTCACAGCGCATGCCTTCTTTCTTAAATTTTTTGTCATTAAAACTGCCATATTATATTAGCGCTCACTATTAGAAAGCGATGCAACTTTGCTGGCACTGAGCTTTACGGGCAGCGCCGTAGCACTTGTGCAATGTCATTACAGTCCCTACCCGGCGTGTTAAAACTTTGAAGTTTGCCATAAATTATGGTAGTACCCCGTATCGCCTCATACGCGTACACTTAGAACACACTTAGCATATTTAGAACATCCTCACAGGAGCTCTAGCGCAAAGCTGTACCTTGCTATCACTGTTCCACCCTTCCGACGAAACTACAATTTTTTTTGTATAGAAGGCAACTAAACGTAGGTCAAATTAATGCGAGAAGGCTGGCGTTGAGGCATTAAGGTTTCACGAAACGAATTAAGGTTTTGGTACGATGCACCATGCTGTCTATAGTTGTGAGTGTTACGCACATCGCGCACATCTGGCCTTTTCGTTTGCAGCATTATTTCGACGTTGGCCTTTCGCGGCGCTCTAACAGCCCCAACTTACCTTCTTAGACTGCCACCGTGATTCATGATGCCAGCGGAATGAGAAGTTTGCTCCAAGACTTGCGAAACGGTGATTGTTTAAGACTACGCTGACCCCGCGTGCCTCCAGTTTCCATTTCATCGTGATGCTGCAGAGCCGCAGATAATAGGGAATTCTTGTCATTGCAGTCTATAAACATTCTGAGGCTAATTACGTTTTCCAGCACACACGGAGTGGAATAACGACTCACCTAAAGTAAAGAAAAAGATAACCGGCGCTTCGCAATGAGCCTATAGTTGAGTGTCACTCCTGGATATCTCCGTTCTTCAAGAGTGTCAACATTTCAAGGAGGAAAACGACCTCCGGAAAGCACAGCAAAGGAAGTGGGATATTGAAATCCAGCACGTAGGTTCTCATCTCAGAGGAGCAGGGGCATCTCCAATAAGTTTCGCTGAGGTTAACGCTCTTTTGCGCACTTGAAGTGTTCGCGAAGGGCAAAGACTGCTTTGAGTGGGCTCCAGAAGAGGCAGGAAGCTAATGTCAATGAGCCAATTATTTTTTTCTCGTCCTTTCACCATTCAAAAGCTGCAATCAGAAACCACTCACCGGGGACAACGATAAGCGAAACAAGAATGTAGACAACGTCAACGGCGTACTAAGATGTAGAGGCAGGTAAAAATAGAGAAAGAAAACGCAGTCAAAGAATGGTTGAGCCGTATTTCGGCTTCATTTGAAGGTGATTCACCGCGGAGCCCGGGGAATGGCATCTACGGCTATGATGATTTGTAAGTGGGATTGAGACTTTGACGGCGCAGCGAAGCTTGACTCTCGGCAGAGAGCCAAATGAAGGAGCTGAGTTCAGTGACAGTATCGTCAGAGTGGCTTGGACACAAATACTCCAAGATAACGATGCCCATAGTGGTTGGATAATTTGGTGGATTCCTTTTCTTTCTTTTTGTTTTATTTTGATGAATAACGCTTGTGTTCCTTGTGTGGCGCATGGTTGAGGGCAATTACCTTCAAGAGGTCGCGTTTGAGGTCGTTCGCATTAGTCTCGTGGGAGAAAGTTTAGGAGCCTCAGATGCGCCGTCGTACCAGGCCAAAGAGCGGGAAAGTATGCTATCTTTAAGAGGAAACCTGATCATTTTCTTACAATATTAGTCGTTTCTTTTCATTTATCTGAAAGGTGTCTCGTTATCATATAATACCAGTATGCTCGCAAAAAATACCTTCATCTTAACATTTTATCAGTTTCCTTTCGGTTATGTCAAAACATCTCTCGTAACTGTATAATTTGAGTACGTTGTCTAGATTAAGCTTCGCCCATAGCAACTACTTTGTCCACGAATTGCAAATTGAGGCGATCGCCACTGTGTGCAGTGTGCACAACTTGCACGAGAACGTACACCACGTTTCGTGGATTCGGAACCACTTTGTGCCCGCAAGAGTGGTTCTAAAGTCTGCTTTGAATTTACGTGGCAGCTATGTTTTGGAGCTGCACCGTGTTCTTGCAACTATAGGTGCAGCGCTGCTAATTATCTGCGTGCGATGAAGACACCTTTTTTTTTTTTTTTTTTACTTCCGCGACGCTGACTTGAAGCTGACGCTCTAGATGCTTGTTACCGCGGATGCTTGTTGCTCGCGCATATTTTGCGTATTGCGTGTGAGCGGCTCATTTGATCAGGCATCACCAATCTCATCTGGAGTCGTTTTCCAGGTGTACAGCAAGGCAAACATCTCCCGCTGTCGTTAAATAAATTATTCTCTGGTAGCGGTTCTCTAGCTGGAAGCTTATCTTACATTTTAAAGCGAAGATTTCCTTCCAAACCCACCCCGATTTCCTAACCATGGCTGCCGCATGGGAGCTGCTGCTGGTGCTGTTGTCTTGCCGATCACCTCGTACTTAAATTACCGTATAGACTCGTGGCAACCCAAAATGTCGGCCACTAGATGGCGAGAGACATCTAGCAGTGGGATCTAGTATCTAGAGCCATCTATAGTAGCGGCCCTTACACGGGACCGAACCAAGACGTACGGTACCGCGTAATGGCCGCACCTTGTCAAAACTGTGAAAACAAATATGGTCGATTCCTCTTTTATAGGAATCGGTAGAACACGAAAGTGAAACATGTCTTCACAGAAGCTGTTGCATGTTTCTTGTAGGCGAAGAATTAAGTTGCAATATAGACATCAGCGGCACCGTACCACTACACAGAGATCCTCGAAAATTGCCACACAAGCGATAGTTGTCGAACGACACGCGACCGGGAAACATCCCCCGGAGACACTGCATTGCACGCGCCGAAGCACTGCGCAAATCCGTCGTAAACCATTCAGAGACCGTACTCGCGAAACCGAACGGGTTGTTAGTAAATCGCTTCGTGAACTCACCGTCCTCTGCAGCAAAGGCGCACGATTTGCGAATGGCGACCATGTTCCAGGTTTGATTGGCACGCGGTGTCCTGCTGCCGAGTCGCTTCGGAGAAGGTACGGGCATTTTGGTCGAGCTTCGTAGTGTCTTGGGCAGCCAGTTGAGTTGCGACGCGCTCAGCTTCAGGAATGCGAGCGGCAGAGTTCGCATCGCGCGCCGCGAATGCGCGAGGACGTTCTGCTTCACGCTGGCTCGCCGGACCAAAACGTCGTTGTCTTTCTGCGCCGCTTGGCGCAACAGTTTTCTTAGTTGTCGCCATCGAAAGCGAAGGAGTAGCCGGCGTGTAAGCACTGCTGATGCATGTTGAAGCTGTAATCGGTAGGCGATGTGGTGTCACAGGCTAATCCGACGCGAAAGACAAGCCATGTGCGCAAACTGCGTCGACATTTCAGCAGAAGGCCTGCACCAGGCTACACCGCCTTGGAGCCTCCGCTGCGCTGCGACTACCGAAGCGCTCACTGTCGGCGCTCGTTAGTGTCATGATGCAGTGAATCGCTTCACCGCTCCTGGATGGCGGGGCCATCCCTGTCAAGAAAGCATAGTTTACGCGTTCGACCCGGAAGTCACATCCGTTACAGGAACTTGATCGTCGGCACCGGCATACAACACTTTCGTAGTGAAAAATGTGTGGCCCTTACACGAGTCTATACGGCACATGATCATTGCAGTGATAAAACCTCAGTCCCACCGCGCAACATCATTCAAGAATACAAGGTAATGCGTCATTCCACGCCAAATCAACCAGCGCTTTTTTGACCGTCACAGATATAGGTGGAAAAAATTGGAATGTTTGTTAAAGTCCAAAACTTGTTCTCCTTTTTTTTCAAAACGTTTTGTACCATTTTGGCGACAATTCATTTTTCCTGCCCAGCTGAGCTAGAGGGCACCAATCAACATTCTTTTTTGAAAGACGCATTATGTATTCCAGTCTTTAAGATGGTGTATGTCAAGACAATGTAGAGATGTGACGGCCAAAATAGCCAATTTCTCTAATATTTGAACACTTCGAGTGTTTTAGGCCCCGACAAAAGCAAGTAAAATTGCAAAGTTTATATTTTGTTCTCGGAACGCAGGAAAGTGCAGAAAGCAGAAATTAAATACAGAAAAAAAGATTGGTAGCCCGGTTGACATGTAGAGCCGGAAAATATTTCAAGCCCTGACGGTTAAGCCGATTCCATACAAATAAAAGAGAAAAGGCTGTACAATTTTAACCTTTTGACAGCGGAGCTGTTTAAGGTCGACGTTGAGCCGTGCCGAGCGTACGCCAAAAATGGGTGCAGCTGGGTGAGGAGCGAGCACGGGGCGCAGGTGTTCGGCGAGCGGAGAGGGTGAGAGAGGAGGAAGGCGCGCGCTTAGCCGCAGGTGCGTGGAGCTAAAAGAAGGTAGCAATGACGTAGCGGTGGAGAGATCGAGGGATAGTGCGCCAAGCAGTAGTTGAGGGGCAGATTAGGAGAGAGAGAAGTAATGACGTAACCATGACTTGCAGTTTCTGAGCGTGCGCTGGCGGCGGCGTCATTCTGCCGTGAGCATGGTTAGGACGAAGAAGCAGCTTTCTCCCGAAGAAGGAAAGGCGCGGCGTCAACGGCGTTGGGTTGCAACTTGGGAGCGGCTTCAACGTCTGCGCGCAGATTCGAAATTCCGAGCAAGGGCTGCTGAAGCAAAGCCACGGAGGAGGGTTAGAGGTCCAGAGTTTACAGACAGAGAACCTGCGTCTCGGCAACGCTAAAATCGATGTTAAAGCGAAGTTAAAGCTAAGAAAAAGCGGAAGTTAAAGCTCAGTAAAAGCAAAAGGTAAAGGTCATCATCATCATCATCAGCCTATATTTATGTCCACTGCAGGACGAAGGCCTCTCCCTGCGATCTCCAATTACCCCTGTCTTGCGCTAGCGTATTCCAACTTGCGCCTGCGAATTTCCTAACCTCATCATCCCACCTGACTTTCTGCCGTCCTCGACTGCGCTTCCCTTCTCTTGGTATCCATTCTGTAACCCTAATGGTCCACCGGTTATCCATCCTACGTATTACATGGCCTGCCCAGCTCCATTTATTCCGCTTAATGTTTCTTCCGCTGAGATCAGCCTAGATAAACCGTAACTAGGCTGATCTCAGAAGCAGCAATTGAAGTGGGAGGTAAGGCACCAAAGCAACCTGTAGGGAAGCTCTCCCAAGAAACAAAGGACCTAATAAAGAAACGGCAAAACATGAAAGTGTCCAACTCAAGAGATCAGATAGAATTCGCTGAACTGTCAAAACTGATCAACAAGAAGAAAGTAAGGGATATTCGAAATTATAACGTGGGAAAAATTGAGGAAGCCGTAAAATATGGACGCAGCATGAAATCAGTAAGAAGAAAACTGGGCATAGGACAAGGCAAGATGTATGCACTGAAAGATAAGCATGGTAATATCATCAGCAATTTCGATGACATAGTAAAAGCAGCAGAAGAATTCTATACTGACCTGTACAGTAAGTAGCCAAAACAGCCAAGCTTCTTCCATTCGAAATAGTGATGAACCGGATACAGAAGCTCCTTCTATAACTAGCGATGAAGTTAGAAGGGCCTTGAAAGATATGACCAGGGGAAAAGCGCCTGGAGAAGATGGAATAACAGTAGATTTAATCAAAGATGGAGGAGATATCATGCTTGAAAAGCTTGCGGCCCTTTATACGCAATGCCTCACCACTTCAAGTGTACCAGAGAGCTGGAAGAACGCCAACATTATACTTATCCATAAGAAGGGAGACGTTAAAGAATTGAAGAATTACAGACCCATTAGCTTGCTTTCAGTATTGTATAAAAAAAAAGGTAAAGGTAAAGCTAAGTAAATATTCAAGTTAACGTTAAGTATAAGCCAAGTTATACTAGTCAAAGCTAGTATAAGCCAGCAGCTCCGCTGTTTCATCAGTCTACGCTACGTCAAATCTGTGAAGCTGGCTTTTTTGTTTCGCAGAAGGCTTCGTGTTCAACGTCAAAAAAGTAGCGTTGGTTGTCGGCCTATAAATACATGTGATATATCATTAGATAGCTCTGTATGTCTGCTATGCATGTGAGAAGTTTTAAAAATATGTTATTTTTTAAACTCGAAAAATTAGTTTTCGAATTTTTGTGTCGGCACCAGCTTTTCTGCGACGTGCGCCCAAGCCTTCCACCGGGGATGCAGACGACAAAGCTGACATGACGTTGTCATGGTCTGCGTTTTATTGACAAGAGACGCACGCCTCTAACGCGTGCTGGATGAACGCGTGATGGGTGAACCATGCAGCCATTGCACATAAAATATTAGGACGTGTTAATTAATCAGAGAGTCATGCTTCACGCAGCTTATAATAAAAATATTTGTACTCAAGTAGCCAGTAAATCCAGAAAGAGTGCTGATATCCTTCGCGCAAGGCATATTAAAAGGCATGTCGCACTGTATTGCAGTGCGACATATCAACATGTATTGCGACATAAAGGGAGCAGGACACTTTCTGTCCTGCACCCTTGAACACAATGACTATCATAAGACGGTGCAAGTAGAAAACACCTTCATAATTCGCCTGCATGGTGTTGCCACTGTTTGACAGCCTGAACATGCCCGACTTTAAATTCGTTTGTACCCTGTAAAAAAAACAAGAAAACTGGGGTATTCCGGGCCAGAACCATGATTTCATTACGAGACACGCCGTAGTGGGGGACCCCGGATTAATTTAGATCACCTGGGGTTCCTTGGCCCTTTGTGGGCCGACGAGCCTTGAGGGCCTACGAGCGATGGGAGCGGTCTTCGAGTAGCGCCTGCGCGGACAACCACCGATCGTCCAAACTTGAGTGCTCGTAAAAGCTATCGATAGAACTCTGTATACTCTCACACAAAATTTAAGAACTGTTAGCATGAAGAATTGAAAAAAAAGTTGCAGTGGCTTAGCTCGGCTATGCCAGGATATACGTAGCGTTAGCAAAGGTTCAGCTGATTATTCTTAGCTTTCCTGGTTGTCTAGATTGCCAAGGATTAGCTTGATTGTCATGCTTACTGCTGCTCCAATGACACACACGCGGTATACGTATTATGTGGCACATGTATTCATTCCTCCTACGCTCAACCGCTAATTGCCAGGCAACTACTTCGGGATCCGATGAGTCAAGCTTCTCCGTTTTTCTGCGCTGTTGAGCAGCATTTGCGCTCTCCTTCTCCATGGCTATACCACACTGGCAAACGCCAGTCAGAAGCGCAGCGGCTCCAGCGCAGTGTCAGACGGCGACTGCACAGCGAGCGCGCGCCGGCGCCAGTGCGTCTACCACGGCTACGACGTCACTCCTCTGGAATGCGCAGACCGGCGGCGGTGAGTCGCGTGCGGCGGCGGCGGAGTGCGCGAGAGGTGCCGGCTCCGGTGGCTCCGGTGCTCAAGCCGTGTGACATCACTGATCCTTGCGCGTGCGCAGCACGGCTCTTGATGTGCCGCGCGAAACGGGCTTGGCTAGGCCAGTGTAGCTAACGCTACAAAAAAAAAAAACCACTAGGCAAGAAGCTTTACTGGGCAACTTCGTGGTCGTGTTCAACCGCGTTTTCTTTTCCATCCTCGTGAATGCGCGAAGATAACGCGGTTTTAACACGTCATACGATGCTTTCTCATTTTATGTGTGTTTTTTATCATGCGACCAGTCTGAGAACCGTTACTGACGCGGCTTCTCGTAAACTCGTACAAAGTGCGACGGCACTCCTGAAAGCTTATTTCGCAATCGTTTCTGTTAAAGCCTTTGGCTCGCCAAGGCGGAATGGATACATTAAAACATGGCCTGTTGTCACCGCCAAATTTATTCTTGAACAGGATCACAGGATCTCTTTGCGGCGCTGAATACGCCATGCGTGTGAGCAAAATACTGGTGTAGTGCTGCGAAACAAGAATAAGCGAATCACGGTAAGCTAAAAGCAATGGAGCCCATCACCTCAAAATTACGGCAAGTGTTAGTCGTGCTATTAGTATTAGTTTTGGAAACGTACTATACATAAATGGCGGAGATACAAATAAGAGCTGGTTCGCAACTCGCCACAGAATAGGGAACAATGCCTGTCTACTTTATAGGATGGAGGTGATAGAAATTGGAGATACCAATGAAGAAACTAAAGCGGAAAGAACGTCCATAACAGAGGAATCTAACCATACCTAACTATACTACTTTACTGCCGTTTTCGGTTCGCTTTCCCGTCGACTGAACCTGACTCGTGCATGAACAGTGCGAGTGCGTTATCAATAATTCAATCAAGTTGACGGGCACATGCACCGAACGCCGTAGCCAGATGAAGTCGCTAGATATTTCACCGGCACTCGAGGCGGATGCGTTTCGTAATAAGATGAAGCCTGTCGTGAAATTGGAATGCAGACGGAATATAGCAGAACATAGTTGACGTGCTACAAGTCAAGGTATTGATGGAAACTAAAAAAAAAAAGAAACAAAAAAGAAGAATAGAAAAAAGAAGATAGCACGAATAGAAGAAACCTGCACTATAGTTGCCTACTACGGCAAATATTTGGGGAGAAGCTGAGTTACGGCGGAAAAGATCGGAAAATCACGAATAGGACAATACTCTGAGATACACTCTGAGACAATACTCCGCGCCATTGGCGCATTTTCTGCAGCCTTCGAGGCAGGCGTCGCGATTTCTAAGGAAACAGAAAATGCCACCGTGATGGCCAGCCATATCGAAGCTTATTTCTTTGAGCTGTTGAGGCAAAAGGAATCAGAATTTACAGTGAGAAAGATGTAAAATGTCAGCAGGTGGAAGGTGCAACACCTATTCTTGTAGGAACTATTATGATTTGAAGAAAACGGGAGAGGTTGCTGCAGAGAAGCATAGGATCCCGGCATAGGTGCCGGGATATTCCGGCGGAAATCGTAATGTCGCAAACTCACTTTTGGAAAAGCCGATCGTGGGGAAGGTCATTTGGCGCTGTTCTATAAAAGTGAACCAGCACCAACTCGTGTGAACTCAGAAATATGGCCGGTTCTGGTTTTATGCTGTGCGAACTACCAGTAGACGTGGAATAAAAATCGGTGATATCTGCGCCACCATGTGCAGCTGTGTGTAAAAGACAACGCGCAGCTTTTGTGCCCCAGGTTGCAGTAACCGCATATTGCTGTTTTAATCGCAATTAAAAGTGAGCTACTAAACAGATCTAAACGGCAGCACATAGCTGAAAGAAATTGTATGTTTTGACTAAATTGAAGGATACTACAAAATAAACGGCACTTAATCATATATTAATACGGATTCGGCACTAAGTAAATATCAATTCGACCTAACGCCTTTTCGTAGAGCAAAAAAATATTGTTTCGATTATGATTTTTTCCTTCAAACTCTCAATGACTGGAATACGCTAATAAACAGACAATGACTATTCTTTTGACATGACAATAATGATGACAATTTTTTTGCTTGCTTTATCTGATCTCATTGCGGCGTAAGCCGCAACGAATGCCGCTTGTGCCAATTAGTGCGAACGCTAAACTCGCTAAATAACGTAAGTTATCATAGAGAACCACCGAAATCAAACAGCGTTCTGAGAATGCGCGGGGAGCATAACGCTGTTTCTATACGTACGTAATGCGTTCACGTTTGTTTACGAACGCTTTTCTAAAACTGTCCAATGCTGACTTCTTATAGCTTTGACGCTTCATCGATGTTCGTATTTTCGTGCCGTGATCCTTCAAACGCAGAGCGGACGGAATTTCTTTGTCTGTCTTATCGCCATGTGGAAAACGCCGCAAAAACACAAAAAATGATAAACTGCATCCCGTAACCAGAAAAATAAATAAATATTTGAGTCGGAGCCTCTTGCGAAATGCGAAATTTATGCAAGCTTCAGGCGCACGCTCCGCCTGGCGAGAAACGAATGTCGTCAGCGTGGTGCTTGCTGCCACAGCCGCGGCTCTGGCAGTGACATCCAATTTCCTCATCAACTAGGGCCGCCGAAAGAATTAAGATAGCGCCACTTAACAGGTGCACCGAGAATGCGGATTTTGTGCTTGGTCGGGGCAAGTTCAATAACCTCGAAACTTTCCCAGAATCGAGCGGTCGTTCAACGCACGCTATCTGAGTTTGCGGAGCTGACGCCGCGGCTCAAATATGGAACAATTAACTTGGCAGGCTGACTCAATACGTCTGGCTTGTGACTTTTTTTTATTATTTACACGATTTGTCGCGTGATGCGATAATTGCTGAGGCCACGCAGGGTGTCAAGGACGCCGAATCGAACGTCCCCGAAAGGACGTGATTGTGTGGCCCATCCTCAGTGCAAGGCTGGGGCGTGGCCACTAAAAAAGTGTTAAGGCAGCAGCACAGGTGTTGGATGCACGATTTAAGCAGGTGATGTGCTTCCCTTGCGGTGGTTAATGATAGCGATAAGCAAACCAGGCAGCACACTAGGCTAAATGTGCTGTTCGTGGAAATCGGAAGAGCGCGGAAATCGCGGCGCGGAAGTGGATATGTCACGTGCCTTTTTCTGATAGTTTGGGGGCTTTCATTAACGCGCAAAAAATAATAAGTAAGTAACAAGTACGAAGTTAGAAGGTACTGAATTACATGTTTTCCTAAAACCCTGTATACAACTCCATCCATGAAAAATTTTACGCTAAAGTTATTACTTGCGAAGTTGGCAAACTATGCTTGTCTAATTATGCAATTAAGCAGAATAAAAAATGGCGTGGCTCGTTCCATACAATAGCCAACGACACGCATTTGCTCGCGTCCTCCTAGACTGCTCCGGCATATTTTTAAACTTTCGCTCAAGGTAGCTGGGACACCCAGTGCATAACCTGGTACCATGCACATTGTCGAAGAAAAGCTGTCGTTGAGGCGAGATAAACCATCTTTCCTTGTTCAACTTTTCTGCGAGATTAGAGGGGATCTGTACTTGCGTCATCGTTCTCGGAAATGTACGTCAAAAAGCTCCAACGGCAGCAAAAGCGCAAATTGCAAATTACTCTCCAATTTTCTCGGAACCTAAGCGATTCGTCGTTTCAGAACGAAACGCGCGTCCGTCGTCATTTCGCCCACGACATCCCTCGTGTCTCGCACCAACAGCGCGAAGCGCTTCGAAAGAAGAGCGGCCGAGCTGTCAGCGTTCCAGGAATCGCGACCCAATTCAAATCGTTGTTCTACAACGCACCGGAGAAACGACGCGGTGAACCTATAGAGGTGAACGTCATCCCAGCGTGCGACGTACGCTCGATGTACCACGGATGCGATTAAGGAAGGGCGAACGGTTGTTGCACGGAAACAGGGCGCGCGATCGTAGCATGCGATTCGTAATTGCCCCACACAAAGAAGCGGACTCCCGACGAATTGAGCGAAGCGGAGTGAGCCGCGCGCGTATGATTGTGGCCTCATACCACGCGTGGTCGGCCGCAGCTTGCGAGTGTGCGGGTTCTCATTCGCGCCGAGTTTTCGTGGGCGGCAAATTGATCCCGCCGCCATGGCATTCCGCGGCAACTGCAAATCCTGTGGGCTCGGTTCGGTGCGACAGCCCGTCTTGTCCCCGTTCAGATATCGATAAGTACTACACGCTCATCTCTAAAGAATACAATAGGCCCGGAATAAATAACGATTTCTTTCGCTCGATTCCATTCGTTTTGCCAGAAGACGGAGTTCCGGTCGGCCACGGGCGAAACGAGAAAAGTGAGAGAACTGGAATGCAATCGTTGCATTGTTCTCTACCATTATTTGGTAGAGCGCGCTGAATTTGATGCACAACGTAAAGTCGTAATACGAGTAGATCGACTCAAGTGCAGAATTGTTAATATACTGAGTTTGATACAGAACGTGAAGCGGTAGCAGATTAACTGGAGCATAGAACTGCTACAACAATGTTTGCAGGAGTGTTCTGAATTTGATACACAAAGTAAAGTGTTAAGTGGGGGACTCGAGCACAGAATTATTGAAACATTATTTCGTCGGAGTTTCCTGAGCTTGATTTCACTTTGAAGTGCTAGTGACACTTCGTTTCCGCGGGCACACTGGATACATTGGAGAGAGCTGTGTTTGGGCTCCTCCTCGAATTCCTCCATGATCGAAAAACTGGAGCGTGAATAATGAGCCGTGTATGGGGGCTAGCAAGAGACTAAGTGAAATGGATAGCGCGTAGGGCAAGAATTCCATGCTATTCCCGAAGACCTTGCTACTTCAGGCAAGAATCGATCCCATTAAAGGTGATAACTTCATCATTGCCATTAGTCATCCTTTTATGTGTTTTGACAGGCTTGTGTCTGTACCTCAATTTAAAAGTGACGCTCGCACGGTGTAGTTAGCGCCTGCTTTTGAAAGGCTGGGGGTCCGTCTGCAGCAAGCAATGTGCCTCCGCCTCCTCAGGTGAGCGGTGAAAAAAAAAAGAAATTAATCATATGAAAACAAAAACAAAACACACGCAAACCAAGACACCATTATCATACTGCGGATCTGCGGCAACGGCTTCGTGTACATGCTGGTTGCATGATTGGCTTGGTACTATGCCACAACTGAAGCTTCTCTCGAGGACTGTCCCGTTCATTGCCGCAACATGACCAGCTGTGAGAGATTCATCGTGATAGATGTCTTTCCTCTGTGCAATAAACTGCTTAAACACTGGTCGTGTAACAACAAACGTAGATTAAAGGTTACATGGTATTTTCTCGTGAACAGTGACTTAATCCATGCACCATGAACATCTTACATATATTTTCAATTTGTATGACTACGTTATGCTTGTGTTGTTATCATACTTCTATAACCTTGTTTTTATTATCTATACTTTCTAATTTACTCATAAACACGCCTTGTTAGGGTTTTGTTCCTTAGTTATAGACTTTTCGCTGCGTTTTGTAATTTCCTTTTTTGTTTCTCTCTCTCTCTCTCTCTTTCTCTCTTTCCTTTTTTTGTAACGTCTCTTTTTTTATGATCTTTTATTCTCCGTACCCCCTTTCCCCAACAGAGTGTAACCAGACGGTCTGAAAGTTGGCTAACCTTTAAACAAGGTGCTGCGCGATTGAAACATGGACGAGAATACCACAAGGATGGGCGCATTCTGTATATTTGTATCGCGCGGCACCTTGGGGGCTTAACGACGTACGACCGACTCGCCCAACGGCAAGCACTTATGAACTGGATAACCTCCCTGTCTTTCCGTCTATCCCTCCATCTTTCCTTCCTTGTAATTCCGTTTCCTCTTCTTTTTTTCTTTTTTTTCTTTTTATTAAGCTAAGATTTTGCAATAGCAGGCCCTTCCAGTAGTCAAACTTCCGGTATCTCAGAGATAAAAAAAAAAGGTTTGGTTTAACGTTCTCGGCTATGCGGCGCACGTCCGCTTAGAGAGGCAACAGAAAGACGAGGAACTCTGCTCATTGTGGATACCGCAACTCGGTAAGCCGCAGAATACCGCGAACAATGAGCGGCGGCGCAGATTACCGCTGGGGCAGCAAACCCAGGGCTCGCTTTCCTCACATTAGTTGCTTCTCCGTCTTCCGCAGAAAGGAAGAGTAGCGGAAGTAGACTGATTGCCCCCGAACGGATACAACACGGCCCATTCTCTCCTGATCCAAATTATAGGAGCAGTTAGTCTCGCCTCGGAACGGCAATTGAATGCTGCGGCAAGCCTCTGACATTTAATGATGCGACAGCGAGGGACGATTAAGTCACGGTGGGCGCCCCGTAGAAAGCAAAGGTTGCCGCACGCCTGTTCGCTTTCGCTCCACAAACTACAGAAAAGACAATCACGTCATTCTTAATCTCCTTGCCAGCCTGTGTGACCTATCCAGTTGTTACTCATTAGCTGTATTGATATTAGCGGAGTTATATTTGGGAATTCCGTTTGGAATTCCCCAACTTGCAGTGATTGCGACAGATCGTGCTCTTCGTCCAGGTACTTAGGTTTGAATGGAGGCATACTCGTGTATGCTTCACGTGCGCAATGACGCAGAGAAGCCCGATAAGCATCACCGTTGCTTGGCTAGAGTTTTAATGATATGCACATATGACGCACCATTCTGAACGTGCCTCTCTGACCTGGCAGTCACTGGATCTTGGCACAGAAGTTAATGAACTGGGGAAAACGACGAGGTATAGCGTTACTCCCTCGTGGTACTTTTGGGTACTTGTCGCTTTAATTACAATCAAGATAGAAAGAGCCTAATTTTGATTCTACCGTTATTTTGAAGCGCTGAATCCAGTTTATGAGCGAAAAGAGTAATGTTAAAATATAACCCTTTTATTGCGATAGCAATTATATGGACACTCAAAAGCAGATTTCTGCCGTCGCCGTCGCCGTCGCCGTCGCCATCGCCGTGAGGTTCCGTATGACGTCAATGAAGATGAAATCGTCGCCGCGCGCCGAACGCTGTATGTGCGAATGAAAGGGCGCGAGGGACGCGCGCTTTCACGGGGAGTGAACGCACGGCGGAGAACAAACGCGCGTTCTGCGCCGTGCTCGCTTAAGGGCAGCAGAAGTAGGCGTCTCTTTCCTCCTTTACTATCGCCATATATGTAGAGCAAACGCGCCTTCTTCCGACGCGCGAGAGGCCGTGGGGGAGGGAAGGGAGGCGGCGTTTAGCTGCGGCACCAAGTGCCTATTTATATCACAGGCTCCGGCAACAGTCACCAACGCCGCACGCATTTTGAGCGAACGCGGGCAAAAACGCCGACGGCGTCGACAACAGTTCTGCGTGTTGCCGGTGCTGCTGCATGTCCAAGTTTATACAGCTGATAAAGCTAATATCATTACTCCGTATAGCTCTCTACAAATTTGCTATCGCAATTGATGTTTCGCCTTTCAGGTGAAATTGCGACAACTTTTTTTATGTATAAAGATGGATATGAAATAAATTGTGAAGCACTACAGTTGTTACATATAGACAGCTGCCTTTAAGGTAATAATAAAAAGTTAATTAACAGATTCTCGTTCATTAATCTTTTGGGAGGTAACTTAAGCTGTTCCGGCAAAGTATTTGCGTCTCGCCATAGGACTCGTATGCGAAGACGACAGGTGTCTCACGGTTATAGCCTTTTCGATAAAAAATCTGTATTGTTGAAAAATAAACACCCCGGTTACAAGTATTTCTTAGGTAGGCGACGAATTGTGTAGGGTGCAAGACCTATATCTTTCTAAGCTCTGTTTTGAAGGATGTCCGAAAAAAGTTGTCGCAGTTTCACCTGAAAGGCGAAGCATCAATTGCGATAGCAAACTTGCAGAGAGCTATACGGAGTAATGATATTAGCTTTATCAGCTGTATAAACTTGGACATGCAGCAGCATCGGCAACACGCAGAACTGTTGTCGACGCCATCGGCGTTTTGCCCGCGTTCGCTCAAAATGCGTGCGGCGTTGGTGACTGTTGCCGGAGCCTGTGATATAAATAGGCACTTGGTGCCGCAGCTAAACGTCGCCTCCCTTCCCTCCCCCTCCCCCACGGCTTCTCGCGCGTCGGAAGAAGGTGCGTTTGCTCTACATATATGGTGATTGTAAAGGAGAAAAGAGACGCCTACTTCTGCAGCCCTTAAGCGAGCACGGCGCGGAACGCGCGTTTGTTCTCCACCGTGCGTTCACTCCCCGTGAAAGACGCGCCCCTCGCGCCCTTTCACTCGCACATACAGCGTTCGGCGGCGCGCGGCGACGATTTCATCTCCATTGACGTCATACGGAACCTCACGGCGACGGCGACGGCGACGGCAACGGCGACGGCGACGCCGACGGCAGAAATCTGCTTTGGAGTGTCCATATAATTGCTATCGCAATAAAAAGCTGATCAGTTGTACCAGAACAGATATCTCAGTTTGTGCTAGAACAAATGAGCAGTTTGTTAGGGGCGAAGCTCCTTAAAGCGGCACCCGTTCGTCCCTCGTCGTAGTCGTAGTGCGTAACCAGTCTTACGCTTTGACCTGCAAGGTGGTGCCGGTGGGAGATTTCTCCTGTGCGTTGTTGAACAATAAAAAATTCGCAGCGTGCGCGTTAACTAAAAGCCGAATTCTTCTGTCTCATATTCCCCATTAGCAGCCATTGGCATGTTCCAGTAGGAAACGTTAGTAGAAGTAAAAGTGTAAGTGTTAGCTAAAAGCCGACTTCTGCTGTCTCTCATTCCCAGTAGCAGCCATTGTTTACATCCAAGGTAGTGCCTTGTGAGATTTTATGAATTGCTTAATAGATGGCGTTGTGTGTCCGTATATGTATGTATACCCATATATACATATATATGTATACGTATAGTATAACCGGAAGCCGACTTCCGCTTCCGGTTCCACTTCCGGTTCCGTTTCCACTTCCGGTTCCGCTTCCGGTTCCGCAAGCCAGCTTCCGGCTTCCGGAGAACGCTTCCGGCGTTTTATGAAAAAAAAATTCCGAAAGTTGTGTCCGTAGCGCGGAATCAAACCAGGGACCCCTCGCTTCCAAACGCGCGGCGCTAACCACTACGCCACGAAGCGCACATAGACACACGCACCACGATGGCAATAAATACCCAACATTAACGAAAGGCCGCGTTTCTAGCGCGTTTCTAACGCGTTTGTGCTAGCGCGTTACGGCCCGTGTAAGAAGCTGGTGTAAGACGCTGTGGCCTCTCCGCCTTACCTTCAACGCGTTTCGAACGCGCTGCCCAAGGCGGTGGCAAGTCAAGTTCAAGTCGAGGAGCGTTTATGAATACGAGGGGTATACTCTCTCAGCAGTCATGTGATGGCGTCGGCAAACGCGGTGCACGTTCCGGCATGTGTAAATGGCTGCGTAAGACGCTGTGGCCGCTCCCCCTTACTAGAGTACTGCACGTTTCTAACGCGTTTGTGCTAGCGTCCCCTTAAGCGGGAGATCCGATGATTCCCTCCGGAGCTTCGCCCACTCATCATCATTCACCCCGTGGATATGCTGTGATTTTATTGCGATAGCAATTATATGGACACTCAAAAGCAGATTTCTGCCGTCGGCGTCACCGTCGCCGTCGCCGTCGCCGTCGCCGTGAGGTTCCGTATGACGTCATTTCGAGAAGAAATCTTCGCCGCGATCGATAAGTGGTTCTTGAGGGAAAGGGAAACGCGCCGAGCACTTGGCGCTGAGCCGTGCTCCCTCAAGGGCTGCAGAAGATAGCGCCAACCTTTCCCTTTCCCTCAAGAACCACTTACGCTGTATGTGCGAGTGAAAGGGCGCGAGGGGCGCGTCTTTCACGGGGAGTGAACGCACGGCGGAGAACAAACGCGCGTTCTGCGCCGTGCTCGCTTAAGGGCTGCAAAAGTAGGCGTCTCTGTTCTCCTTCACAATCACCATGTATGTAGAGCAAACGCGCCTTCTTTCGACGAGCGAGAGGCCGTGGGGGAGGGGGGGGGGAAGGGAGGCGACGTTTAGCTGCGGCACGCAGTGCCTATTTATATCAGAGGCTCCGGCAACAGTCACCAACGCCGCACGCATTTTGAGCGAACGCGGGCAAAACGCCGATGGCGTCTTCAACAGTTCTGCGTGTTGCCGATGTTGCTGCATGTCCAAGTTTATACAGCTGATAAAGCTAATATCATTACTCCGTATAGCTCTCTACAAGTTTGCTACCGCAATTGATGCTTCGCCTTTCAGGTGAAACTGCGACAACTTTTTATTGCGATAGCAATTATATGGACACTCCAAAGCAGATTTCTGCCGTCGGCGTCGCCGTCGCCGTCGCCGTCGCCGTGAGGTTCCGTATGACGTCAATGGAGATGAAATCGTCGCCGCGCGCCGCCGAACGCTGTATGTGCGAGTGAAAGGGCGCGAGGGACGCGCGCTTTCACGGGGAATGAACGCACGGCGGAGAACAAACGCGCGTTCTGTGCCGTGCTCCATTAAGGGCTGCAGAAGTAGGCGTCTCTTTCCTCCTTTACAATCACCATATATGTAGAGCAAACGCGCCTTCTTATGACGCACAAAAGGCCGTGGGGGGGGGGGGGGGGGCAGGGAAGGGAGGCGACGTTTAGCTGCGGCACCAAGTGCCTATTTATATCAGAGGCTCCGGCAACAGTCACCAACGCCGCACGCATTTTGTGCGAACGCGGGCAAAACGCCGACGGCGTCGACAACAGTGCTGTGTGTTGCCGGTGCTGCTGCATGTCCAAGTTTGTACAGCGGATAAAACTACTATCCTTACTCCGTATAGCTCTCTACTAAGTTGCTATCGCAATTGATGCTTCGCCTTTCGGGTGAAACTGCGACAACTTTTTTTTTAGTGCAAGGACAAAACCAGTGGGTTCTCAACCGTGCCTCAAAACACCACTCCGCCCACTGTTTTTTATTGCGATAGCAATTATATGGACACTCAAAAGCAGATTTCTGCCGTCGGCGTCGCCGTCGCCGTCGCCGTGAGGTTCCGTATGACGTCAATGGAGATGAAATCGTCGCCGCGCGCCGCCGAACGCTGTATGTGCGAGTGAAAGGGCGCGAGGGACGCGCTCTTTCACGGGGAGTGAACGCACGGCGGAGAACAAACGCGCGTTCTGCGCTGTGCTTCCTTAAGGGCTGCAGAAGTAGGCGTCTCTTTCCTCCTTTACAATCACCATATATGTAGAGCAAACGCGCCTTCTTCTGACGCGCGAGAGGCCGTGGGGGAGGGGGAGGGGGGGCGACGGGGAGGGAAGGGAGGCGACGTTTAGCTGCGGCACCAAGTGCCTATTTATATCAGAGGCTCCGGCAACAATCACCAACGCCGCAGGCATTTTGAGCGAACGCGGGCAAAACGCCGACGGAGTCGACAACAGTTCTGCGCGTTGCCGGTGCTGCTGCATGTCCAAGTTTATACAGCTGATAAAGCTAATATCATTACTTCGTATAGCTCTCTACAAATTTGCTATCGAAATTGATGTTTCGCCTTTCAGGTGAAACTGCGACAACTTTTTTTATGTATAAAGATGGATATGAAATAAATTGTGAAGCACTACAGTTGTTACATATAGACAGCTGCCTTTAAGGTAATAATAAAAAGTTAATGAACAGATTCTCGTTCATTAATCTTTTCGGAGGTAACTTAAGCTGTTCCGGCAAAGTATTTGCGTCTCGCCATAGGACTCGTATGCGAAGACGACAGGTGTCTCACGGTTATAGCCTTTTCGATAAAAAATCTGTATTGTTGAAAAATAAACACCCTGTATAGCATAAAACGTGTCATACGCTGGGTTACAAGTATTTCTTAGGTAGGCGACGAATTGTGTAGCGTGCAAGACCTATATCTTTCTAAGCTCTGTTTTGAAGGATGTCCGAAAAAAAGCTGATCAGTTGTACCAGAACAGATATCTCAGTTTGTGCTAGAACAAATGCGCAGTTTGTTAGGGGCGAAGCTCCTTAAAGCGGCACCCGTTCGTCCCTCGTCGTAGTCGTAGTGCGTAACCAGTCTTACGCTTTGACCTGCAAGGTGGTGCCGGTGGGAGATTTCTCCTGTGCGTTGTTGAACAATAAAAAATTCGCAGCGTGCGCGTTAACTAAAAGCCGAATTCTTCTGTCTCTCATTCCCCATTAGCAGCCATTGGCATGTTCCAGTAGGAAACGTTAGTAGAAGTAGAAGTGTAAGTGTTAGCTAAAAGCCGACTTCTGCTGTCTCTCATTCCCAGTAGCAGCCATTGTTTACCTCCAAGGTAGTGCCTGGTGAGATTTTATGAATTGCTTAATAGATGGCGTTGTGTGTCCGTATATGTATGTATAGACCTACACTATGTTTGTAAACAGCGGTAGGCACCGTCGATATATTTTAGGCCCTATAGCGACGTCGCGTAGGCTCCGCCCCCGTTCGCCGCCACCGCTTGAACGCCACCGCTTTAATGGGGTGGGGGAGCTAAAACCACGATTTCATTATGAAGCACACAGTAATGGGGGCGCCGGATTAAGTTTGACTACGTGAGACTCTTTAATGTGCACCCAATGCATGTTCTTGCGTCTCGCCCCCATCGTGATACGGCCGAACGAGACGCTAGGCCTAGCTCGTTGACCGCCGCAGTGACGGCCGACAGCGCTTGCGGCCTGGCCTGCTGCTCATCATTGTGCGCTTATTTTCGACAACACGATTAATGTGGGCTTAAATGAATCGGTTTTGTCGGTGTCGTTGGTGCGAATAACAAACGAAACGTAGTACTTGCAAGCCAGCCGAGCCGCCTCGCTGAAACGGCCGGTGCTTCGGTTTCCGTCTGCGAGACGAAATGCCGTCGGGTCGTTGCTCCGGATCGCGCCAGTGGTTTAGTACTGGGCTCTGCTTTACGAAACACGCGCAAATTCGAAATAGCTTTTCTATTAAGAACTATTTTATGTTAAAAACAAGCTGTAGCGGATTTCTATGTCGCCGTGAGCGGCTGTATAGAAGCGATCGCCTCGGTGATGGGACCGAGCTGTTGTACGCGGCCGTCCGATCGCTCCAACTCTGTACTAACACTGTACATTTTGTTTCGCGCTCGAAATTTAACTGACACGTTTAGGCGCATTTATGACTTCCAGACTGCAATAAACGCAGCTGTGACCCTGCTGCCTGCGTATGTGAACGTGTGATAGGATATTTACACTGCTGGTGGCTCAATTCTTTGAGATGAAAACAAATTCGAATGTGACGTGTTTTGTGGGGCATCTGCTCGCTCGACCTACATTCAAGGCTAATCCTAATCTAGCTTTCCCACAGTGCGGCAAGCAATCATAATGGCACGCTAATAAGGATCCTAAGATCGTATATGATTCTAAGATCGTAACGATCCTAAGATCGGCTAATGCAGGCCAATCAAAATAAAATAGAAGCTTAATGGTTGCGAAATGTTTTGCGCATAATGGATGATCTGGTATCATAATCCAACTGTCGCTTTTTACCGCGGTGGCCCATTGCTTGCGACTGTTTTCATCAACAGCAAACCTATGAAAACTTTAGTCTCTTGCGTATTTCGACGCAACTCAGCTCATCCACATACTGCGTTTCTTTCATTCTAAAATCGTAGAATAAAGACCTCACAGATGGAACCGCACAACCACCCGCGAAACCCAGCGGCTGTTGTGGTAGGCGCGACACGGGCGGCGGCTCGGCGGCGGAGTGCCTACCAAGCGAAACTAAATTCCGACGACAGCGCCACCGCATTTTCGTGACGTAGCGCCGTGGTGTAGCTCTATACCCATATATACATATATATGTATACGTATAGTATAACCGGAAGCCGACTTCCGCTTCCGGTTCCACTTCCGGTTCCGCTTCCGGTTCCGGAAGCCAGCTTCCGGCTTCCGGAGAACGCTTCCGGCGTTTTATGAAAAAAAATGTGGTTGATCCCTCTTATATAGGAATCGGTATAGAACACGAAAGTGAAACGTGTCTTCACAGAAGTAGTGTAATGTTTATTGCACATTGATATATAATGTCTATTGGTGTTTTGTGGCTAAAGCGCCCTTAGGCGTTGATGCACCCACGCTGACGCCTGGTGGCACGTCTCCTCCATCACGACTACCAACGTCGATGACCATGAGCAACCGTCGTGCATATGGAAGCTGCACTACGCTGCACACGCTAGCACAACGCGAAAGGTGAAGCACGTAACTGACACACTAATTTCAGAGCTAATTGCGGAGGCCACGCTCCGCTGTGCTGAGTACGGTGAACGCCACCTAGGTGGCGTTGGTAGTGCTTCTTGATGCCAGCGTCCCTTCGAATGCTGGCATCGAGGCGTCGTAGTGCTGAGACCACCGAAGCGTTCACTGTCGGTGCGCGTTAGTGTCATAATGCAGTACTTCTCTTTTCTGCTCGTAGGCGGCGGCACCGCCCCAAGCAAGAGCGCGGGTACACGGAGGAGTGTTAGATATATAAGGCGCGTCTGTGTAGCTCTCTGCAAATGCGTTGGTGGCGCAATAGGTTAAACGCTCGGCGATCTATCGTCGCGGACCGAGAGGTCGTGGGTTCGATTTCCAATTTTTGCATGTTTGTGGAACTTTTTCTTCTGGTTTCTTTCTTTGTATTATGTTCTATGACGTATTTCCGTGACGGAAATACGTCAGTGAAGTCTTGGTGGACCCCGGCATAAAACACCTTCGTGTTAAAAAAAAATTCCGAAAGTTGTGTCCGTAGCGCGGAATCAAACCAGGGACCCCTCGCTTCCAAACGCGCGGCGCTAACCACTACGCCACGAAGCGCACATAGACACACGCACCACGATGGCAATAAATACCCAACATTAACGAAAGGCCGCGTTTCTAGCGCGTTTCTAACGCGTTTGTGCTAGCGCGTTACGGCCCGTGTAAGAAGCTGGTGTAAGACGCTGTGGCCTCTCCGCCTTACCTTCAACGCGTTTCGAACGCGCTGCCCAAGGCGGTGGCAAGTCAAGTTCAAGTCGAGGAGCGTTTATGAATACGAGGGGTATACTCTCTCAGCAGTCATGTGATGGCGTCGGCAAACGCGGTGCACGTTCCGGCATGTGTAAATGGCTGCGTAAGACGCTGTGGCCGCTCCCCCTTACTAGAGAGTACTGCACGTTTCTAACGCGTTTGTGCTAGCGTCCCCTTAAGCGGGAGATCCGATGATTCTCTCCGGAGCTTCGCCCACTCATCATCATTCACCCCGTGGATATGCTGTGATTTTTATTGCGATAGCAATTATCTGGACACTCAAAAGCAGATTTCTGCCGTCGGCGTCGCCGTCGCCGTCGCCGTAGCCGTCGCCGTCGCCGTCGCCGTGAGGTTCCGTATGACGTCAATGGAGATGAAATCGTCGCCGCACGCCCCCGAACGCTGTATGGGCGAGTGAAAGGGCGCGAGGGACGCGCGCTTTCACGGGGAGTGAACCCACGGCAGAGAACAAACGCGCGTTCGGCGTCGTGCTCGCTTAAGGGCTGCAGAAGTAGGCGTCTCTTTCCTCCTTTACAATCACCATATATGTAGAGCAAACCCGCCTTCTTCCGACGCGCGAAAGGCCGTGGGGGGGGGGGGGGGGGAGGTAAGGGAGGCGACGTTTAGCTGCGGCACCAAGTGCCTATTTATATCAGAGGCTCCGGCGACAGTCACCAACGCCGCACGCATTTTGTGCGAACGCGGGCAGAACGCCGACGGTGTCGACAAGAGTTCTGCGTGTTGCCGGTGCTGCTGCATGTCCAAGTTTATACAGCTGATAAAGCTACTATCATTACTCCGTATAGCTCTCTAAAAATTTGCTATCGCAATTGACGCTTCGCCTTTCAGGTGAAACTGCGACAACGTTTTTTCTAACCATGTTTTAAGAGGCAGGTCTGTCGAATATAATATATATAAAAAAAACATTTGACCACTAGAACGGTGAACATTAGATAGGCATGGTTCAATACATATAAGTACAGGCATTCCAAGTAAAATACATGCTAAAGCGGAAAGCAAAACATTGCCTACTTCATTGCAGCTAAACGTTTCTTTCGGGAGGCAGCAAAAGAATTGGTAAATGACAAAGCGAGCATTAATCTTTTAGGGCATGTGTCTATACTTACCTTTATTTCTGGTAGAGTATAGCTTTTTTTTTCTTTGCGTTCTTATTCCTGCGTTTTCAAGTGGAAAACATGTGGTTGTAGAGTAGTGGTGCAGAGGGCTAGTACCATACCTGCGGGGTTCATGGTTTGAAGCCAACATATGACGACCATTTTTTAAAATATTATTGCGATAGCAATTATATGGACACTCAAAAGCAGATTTCTGCCGTTGGCGTCGCCGTCGCCGTCGCCGTCGCCGTCCGTGAGGTTCCGTATGACGTCATTTGGAGAAGAAATCGTCGCCGGTGGTAAGTGGTTCTTGAGGGAAAGGGAAAGGTTGGCGCTATCTTCTGCAGCCCTTGAGGGAGCACGGCTCAGCGCCACGGTGGTAAGTGGTTCTTGAGGGAAAGGGAAAGGTTGGCGCTATCTTCTGCAGCCCTTGAGGGAGCACGGCTCAGCGCCAACGGGGAGGGGTAAGTGGGAGCGAAAGAAGGGATAGAGTGGAGACGCCATGGCTGGGCGAAGCAAAACCGGCAGGCATAGGCGGCACGTATCAGGCCGAGATGGAAGGCCTTGGCGTGCTGCAGAGTCTGCAGGGGTGTTGTGCCAGGCCGGTCAGGCCCGGGGTGGAGTGGGAGGCCGTGAGGCCTTCCCGCTTGTAGAAATGTCCTTAGAGGCGTGCGGAGAGCCCTGACGAGTCAAGGAACTCCACGACGCCTCGAAGTGCAGAAAGGTGGTGTCGGCCGGGGAAGAGGAGATCTTCCTCCTTGCCACAGGGGAGGCCCAGGCGGCGGAACTCCTGCAGGAGTGGGCCCCGCTGCTGGAGGTACGCCGGGCAGGCCAGCAGGAGATGTTCGATCGTCTCCGGCTCCCCGCAGGAGCTGCAGGCCGGGGACGTCGCTCGTCCCAGTCGGTAGCTGCGTGCTGCCGTCCAGCTGCAGCCGATGCGGAGCCGGAGAAGGAGCGAGGTCTCCCTGCGAGCCAGGCCTCGCTGGGGGAGTGGTCGTGGGGGGCATCCCAGTGCCACCCGTTTGTCTGGGTGGTGGGTCGCCAGGTGTCGCCGCAGCCTCAGTCCTGTGAAGTCGCCCTCCGTCACGGCCCGACTGAGGGGCACAGTGGTGTGGTGGGCGTCCTTCGCCAGGGTGTCGGCTGCCTCGTTGCCCGGGATCCCTACATGGGCGGGGATCCAGTGCAGGGACACCGGGTGGCCTGCGTCCTGCAGCGCTGTCAGCCGGGTAGACAGCAGTGCGACTCCAAGGCTGGCGCTTTCTGGCCTCTGCAGGCCGAGGAGGGCTGCCCTGGAGTCGCAGAGGATGGCCGCTGGTACCCCAGGAAGCTCCTCAGAGAGTAGGTCGACGGCCAGGTGGAGGCCTGCCACCTCCGCTGCAGTCGAGCTGGCGTGTCTGGGCAGTCGACACTGCCTGCTCTTCTGCAGGGCTGGTGCCGTGCAGGCCGCCGTGGCAGAGCCGGTGTTCGTCGCCGCGCGCCGAACGCTGTATGTGCGAGTGAAAGGGCGCGAGGGGCGCGTCTTTCACGGGGAGTGAACGCACGGCGGAGAACAAACGCGCGTTCTGCGCCGTGCTCGCTTAAGGGCTGCAGAAGTAGGCGTCTCTTTCCTCCTTTACTATCGCCATATATGTAGAGCAAACGCGCCTTCTTCCGACGCGCGAGAGGCCGTGGGGGAGGGAAGGGAGGCGGCGTTTAGCTGCGGCACCAAGTGCCTATTTATATCACATGTCCAAGTTTATACAGCTGATAAAGCTAATATCATTACTCCGTATAGCTCTCTACAAGTTTGCTATCGCAATTGATGCTTCACCTTTCAGGTGAAACTGCGACAACTTTTTTTTATTTGCCATGTGTTCAAGCATGATGTTACTAGGATAGTCCGATCCCTAGCTCGCGAGAGAGTTTTAGCTTGTCCGTAACCGTATTAACGTTCACACAGAATACCGGGTGACACGAACACGAGCAGCCGGATTGATGGCGACACCAGGCGTCACACAAGCCTAATCGTAGAGGACACATCTATTATTGCAGTAACCAACGATATTTTTTAGCTAGCAGAGTAAAGCGTCAGCAGTGCCATAATGGTTAACGTGCTCCGTTCTTTTTTTTTTTTTTTTATTATTTTCCTTCGCCAAGAACACCCACATATCACGGAAATATGCCTAACGCGTTGTAGTTGGGGAAACCGCCAGATGATATCACTACTAGCGTTAGTGCGGCAACTCACGTCTCCGGCAACAAGGTATTTCGTGAAGGTTAATGTGATCACGGAAATTTCAAAACTCTGTTTAACAACATAGCGCAGTAAAAAAGACTTTTCAGCATTCCGAAAGCTGGTGCTCATTAGCACACGAATTTTTACTGCAGCTACGACAAAACCCGATTACGCGCGTTTTTTTTTTTTTGCAAATATATTAACCTCTCAAAACACAAGGTTCTCTGTAGATCTGTTGCCTTACAATAGCACCGTGCTTCTGAGCAGCGGTAAGTATTCTTGCACCAGGACAATTCCTGTAAAGCGTGCTCTGCCTTTCACATTTTCATTATGCGGCAAAGCCAAACTGATTTACGAAGGGGTGCTTGCAGTAGGTTTGCGCGAAGCACACGAACCCACACGTACAAAGACATACAGAACGAGGAAAAGCTCTCAACTTTTTATTCTTAGCATGCAGATGCTGAAAGTATAGTTATAACCATTCAGGGGGGTAAACGCGTTTTCTTTCCGATTTAATTTGCTCCCCCCCCCTCCCTCCCCCCGCCTCCAAGGCATTAACTATTCAAACACGGAGCTATAAAATCAGGACAGTACAAAAAATACTCATGAGGTCCTGCAAAGATGTATGCTACTCTGAAAACTGGTACATCGAAGAAATTAAAGCTGTGTATATCAGCGAGCTCTCTCACCTTTCGGACTAGGGGTCTATTTGCAGGCTCACGCGCTCGATCGAACGCAGCAAGAGTTGCTGCTGCGTTCGAGCGCGGTCGTGGTTGGCTCTTTAAAAGTGAAGCTTGTTGAACCCTGTATTCTGGTTACAAGGTACATGTTTTCGTTTCCAGCGCTTCATTAAAGTTATACAGGATGACAAAGTCACGTACAGTAATATACAATCATATAAATATGTGGCAGAAACCTTAAAGTTAGTCCTTTTTGTCCACACATTTCAATCATATGCAATCATATACAACGTAGTACAGTTTTACAACCTTTGTAATGCACTCTTCGGAAATCAGGCGGCGTTTCAGCACCGTGGAATCATTATTGGCCGCGTACAATGTCCTAACTGATTGCTGATTACTCGGCAAGAACAGGCGCGCACATTATTTTTCTATTGCAACGAGATATACGCAAGGTAACTTTTATTTATACCCGCCGTTGTTGTTATGCCCGGCCGCATTTCGATGAGGGCGAAATGCGAAAACACCCGTGTACTTAGATTTAGGTGCACGTTAAAGACCCCCAGGTGGACCAAATTATTCCGGAGTCCCCCACTACGGCGCGCTTCATAATCAGTTCGTGGTTTTGGCACGTAAAACCTCATAATCTATCTAACTTTTATTTTATAATTTATTATTGCGTTTCAAATCGGATTCGGGACTCCGGCACACGTTGTGGTTTATTTACATTTGGTATCAACCACGCCATCGCATTTCGGGCTTCACCGCCGCGCAAAATCCGTTCAGGGAACTCCCTTCAACAGCTTAACAGCTTAGCTGTAAAATCGCACTTGCATACCGGTCACATTTACACCTATTGTAAGCAATCATGTATCAACGAGGCAAGCTATAACGTTTACTCAAGTACAAAGGGCAAGAGAAATCACGAATCACATTTAAGCAACTACAAGATGGGAGAAGACGACGAGGTGCTGTTTTTGCTCGTTTTTCCCTTGGAACTTTTTTAAGTTTACTTTTAATCACAAAATAAGAAAGTTCATATTTTCTGTGCCACTTTTACTTTACCTGGCTAAAACAATTTCAGAAGCACAATTGTGTGCTTCTGAAATTTTGTAAAGTGGGCTTTGCCGTTCTTATTGTCAGAATGCTGCAAGGCCAAAGCAAGGTATGAAGGGGAAGAGCAGCAATTAGCACACATAATGCGAGGATGCGCTCATTCACCACCTCCGGCAAGTTACTTTTTCATCCACTTACATTTCCATTAACCAATCACTTCTTTAGTTTAGGTAGTAAGTACAAGTAATTTCTCCTATGTTGTCCTTGGTGTCTTTGTTTGTTGGCTTCTTATGATATGCTTAATAAAAATCGGACCACTCGGTTTCCTTTCTTCTCGTTCATTACATAAAGAGAGTCTCAAATCTGGCAACATTGATGCCTTTAGGTGTCATGTGTGGGTTTATTGACCAGTTGCCTTCACCTAAAAATTCACGTACTCGTGAAACCCGTGACAGAAATGATGTTCCACACCCATCGCCAAGGTTTGTGAGTGGTGGCGCTGGCTAACACTCCGATGGTTAGTTCTAGTAGTAAAACATAAATACCCCTGAAAGTGGATGGGAAAACGGCGCCGCGGTAGCTCAATTGGTAAGAGCATCGCACGCGTAATGCGAAGACGTGGGATCGTTCTCTACCTGCGGCAAGTTGTTTTTTCATCCACTTACATTTTCATTAATTTATAATTTTTTTATTTTATTTAGTAAGTACAAGTAATTTCCCTTATGTTGTCCTTGGTGCCTTTGTTTGTTGGCTTCTTATGATATGATTAATAATAATCGGGCCCCTCGGTTCCCTTTCTTCTCGTGCAAGCACGGGTGAGGTGCCTCTTGAATACCCTGTTCGTCTAATCCTCATTGCTGCTGGCATCTTGAAAATTCTCGGCCTGAGCACCATTTCTGACGAAAACCATGCAATGCGATGAGCTAGTGAAAATTGTTTACGCATAACATCAACCACGACAGGAACTTACTTTCTCTGCCCAATTGCTTGAATATCAGGTTGTTTACTCCAAAAACGCTCACGTGTCAAGTCACGACCACTCATCGACTGTGAACTAGTGGGCAGGGACACACGCTAAATGATAGCAAGGCTAACAAAAAAAAAAGATCGGTATGAATAATGTAGCCCCTTTAGTCGTGAATAATGACGGGCTGCTGAGAAATGTATCAAGGTCACACAATTTTATTCCAAGGCATTGCCAACTCTGTTGAAGGAAAGTCAAGGTGATTAGAAGATGTTCTGTCCGCGTTTTGGCCAGCATTTATAAGTACAGATTAATTGTCGCATGGAGGTTTCTTAAAAAGAACTGAACAAGTTAGTCACTGTCTGCACGCATCGCAGGAAAATGAAAACAATTATTTTGTCATCATAGGTGTCATCAAGGGAACGAACCACGTCGAACGTCCTGTGAAAAAATAGTATTGCCTTCTCCGTATTGGATGGGAGTAGCAACACTTGGTGCACTTAACTGAAGTGGAACCGCGTTCAGTATGCAGGTTGTTCTATTTCCCTGCAGCACAGCGCCGAATGTTCTTCCTTTGCTTTGACTGAATACAACTAGGCGAAAGCAAGTTGCATACCCAAATGTCTACAACGTGACAGAATGGAATAAAGTAAACGATCCCCACGTCATTGCTCACTATTCCGCATAGCTTTCTGCTCCGCTGCCACTATTGTACTGATCGCAGTGCTCCTTCAAAAGGCCGAAGAGGACTGCATAGAACTAGCGAGAGCTTAATGCGCCTACTTCGCCGTTATATTCACGTGATTGCGAATGAAAGACTTGCGAGCAGCCAACGGAAACAGTGCAAGACCAATATTACCACACCGAACTGATTTTCGCCATCTGCAGTGAGAAACAAGCGCAGTGAGCTTTCGCACTCCGCCTGTAACGTCCTCGAATCTACTGACGTGCTCTACTTCCACGCGTTTACGCTGGCTGCCCTCGTAAGATGCTGGCCCCGAAATTGCAGCAGGGCGATTTCGTTATAACTAAGTCACGTTTGCCGTGGAATACCAACTATCCCGTATTTAAACCCTACGTCGACTGCTTCAATTCTATGTGTCTCCCTCGCCCTACTTGTTGTCCCTTGAACGTTGCCCCCCCCCCCCTCCCTCCCCCCGGCAAGCGATGAGCTTGCATCAATGTTTTACCTTACGAGTACCTCGGGAGAGGACTACATCTCACCCGACTTGCTTCGTCTCTGAGGTGCATGGTGATGTTTTATGCGGCCACGCTGTAGCGCGGATCCGGTGCTCCTTCATAACTGCTCACCGCGTTTTTCGGTGGTTGTCCAAGGCAAAAAAAAATGTATGCATATATATTTGTTACCCACTTACGTATGTTACCCATTTACTTTAACGTAAGCACCGTTTCGCAGTCGGCTTTCTTCTTCTTTTTGTTCTTCCTTTTTTATTTTAATTATCTGGTGCCGGTGCAATGAAGCGTATCGTGTTTTTCACTAAACTTGACAGAATGAAGTATGGCGTTCCTAATGCCGCCATTTGGCATCTATGCCGACATGCGAACTATGGCATATACATGAGATTTCTCGAAACTTCGTTTTTCCAGCATCGGATAACCTTTTTTTCAGAGGTAATGTGTCGTCGGAAATTAGTTGCGAAGGCAAACGATTATCTTTATGTAGCGTCGAGTTTGCTTTGATCAAGAAAAATAATTGCCTATCGTGAGCGCTGCTAACGAAATATAACGAAATATATAGATAAGACTACGCGCGTTCCCCAACGGGTCCAGATTTATTCATAGTTGCCGGAAAGTGAGTCGTAAATACAACTTTGGAACGTAAAACGCTTCTTTGCTTAGAAAAACGTTGCAGAGTTAGAAGTCAGTGGAAATGAGTCACATTAAAGAATAAACGGAGTCACAACGAGCTTCCTTAACAATGCCTGCCACTCACAGGAAACTACGTCTACTACGAATGATTCGCACGTTTCGACTACCATGTTCCGTTCTCTTCAACTTATAGAAATGTGTGAGGTATGAGTCAGAGAAACAATGGATACAGGATCTCGATTCATTCATTCATTCATTCATTCATTCATTCATTCATTCATTCATTCATTCATTCATTCATTCATTCATTTCATTTCATTTCATTTGTGGTTTCGTTGGTTGCTTACAACCAGATGATAATGCTTATATTGCAAGCAGATAACATATCATTAGAAAGTCGGGGCTAGAAAGCATTTTCGAGTACATATATTACACAATATCAAACCGTCATAAGTAATTTTTCAAGTAAGAAAAGGCATAGTCGGCAAATAAATTACTGCTCGCTATCACCACATTCATTTCTAGTCGCGCACTTGCAGAGCCACTTCACACGAAATCCTTTAAGCTGCCACATCTGCTGCACGTGGGGCCGCATTTCAGAGCCCTTCGGTTCAGCCGAAGCATGCTAGTGACGCCTCACTTATTTAAATACTTTGCCACAACGTTTGCCTGAAAGCCAATCGACTGCCCGTAACAAAAGAACTAAGGAACTGCTTATACTTTCGCATATAAGAGCTTTCTGGCTTTTTTTTTTTTTTTTCAGCTTATGGACAGGATATATGTTGACGTGCATACGTGCTTAAATCCGAGAAAACGTGGTAGTGTCGCTCGGAAACACGATGTTTGTTTCGCAGACAACGTTAGAAGTAGCGAGCATGTTACTCCGCGAGGACGTGCATGGTGGATCGAGAAAGCAACTAACCAAGACGCAGCCCGGCCTATTCGCATTCCCTTGCGTGCTACGTGTACGACACGGAAACATGCAAACACAACACGTGTTCGTCCCACACAGCGACGTTCAAGCGCGTCATTTGTGCGTCGTATAGGGAATGTTTAACCCGAGCCCTTAACGAAAACTAAAAATAATTGAAGCGCCACTGTGAAAACTGTTGATGCTTGCGATATTTTCTAAAGCCATTAGGATTAAGAATGCGCTGACAGGGTGCCTTGCACGTTCTGTCATGAGGAGAGCGAGAGAGAGAGAGCCTTTACCAGGAGCAATGGGGTCGTCTCTGGCATTTCACTCTACGTTGGCAAAAAGGGCTTGATAAGAACGACGCAGGATTGTGAAGGAACTGCGGATTCTAGTTTTCTCTGCAGCTGATAGCAGTTGGCGCGAGAAAGCTTACGATCGGCGAGATCTGCAAGATCAGTTGAATGTTCGAGCAGTTCGTGACCATACACTCAACAAAACCACGCCTCAACAATTTGTTCGGATATAACAGCAGATGCTATAGAAATCTGAGTACCAGGTTGCTTGCCCAGAATGCGTAAATATTAATTTTCTTGAACAGATCCAGTGGTCCGTAATCTTTTTACGTTAACTGTACTCATGCGCGCCTTACGGTGTGCGTACCTCGACGCTATCGAAGCACAGCCATTTCAACTCTTCATAGCGCGTATAATTTGCGCAGCTGTTCATAGGCGTGGTTGAGAGCGTCTACAGGTTGCAACAACAATTCTGTCCTCCCCGCAGAATGATTTCAGTGTCAGGGTGGAAAAGGTTATATGTATGCACCAAGTTCGTTGTTTCGGCTGTCTGTCGCAGCTCCCCATCCGTGGTTGTTAGGAATGCCATATAGTCGAGTCCAGTATTTTATTTACAGTACCCTCAGGGCCCAGAAGGGCGTTACAGAGGGGGTGGGTACAATAAACGATAACAAAACAACATGGTCAAACAATTAGTAGTATTTAGAGTGACAAACTCAAAATATGATCAGTTATTGCAATCTTGAAAGATGATGCCTCCTCGATGCAGGCGATGGATGGGGGAAGGCGGTTCCACTCGGCACTGGTTTTTGGCAGAAATGAATCGGAGAAAACATTTGTGCGACAAAAAGGAATGCACACTTAAACCGATGATCAAGACGCGACGACATGTACGAAGGTTCTGAAATAAATTCTTGTTTAAGTGAGTTATTTTGATAAAAGATTTTTTGAAAAAGGCAGAGGCGGGAAATCTTTCTTCGAAGCTGCAAATTAACAAGGCCAAGGTTTGACTTCATTAAAGAAACGCTAGCTGTGCGAGAATAGTTTGATAGGATGAAACGTGCTGACCTGTTCTGAACTGACTCAATGGTGTCTGCTAATGTTTTTTGACCAGGGTCCCAGACAGATGACGCATACTCTAGCTTCGGTCTAATTAGTGTTTTGTAGAGCAGTAACTTCAAATGGGGTGGGGCTCTAGAAAAATTCCTGCGAACGTATCCAAGAGATCTGTTTGCATTGTTAGTGATGTGTTCAATGTGCGCATGCCACGAAATGTTACTGTTTAGCTGAATTCCAAGATATTTATAGGAAGTCACGTGCTCAAGCTTGATTTCATTGATAATATAGCCGAAAGGAGTGGGTGAGTTTGACCGACGCGAGAAAGACATAATTTTGCATTTAGTCGGATTTAAGAACATTATCCATTGTGAGCACCACCTTGAAATGTTATCTAGATCTGACTGAAGCATAAAGTTATCATGCTGATTAGTTATTTCACGCTATAGAACGCAATCGTCGGCAAAAAGCTTAGTTTAAGTATTTCACTTTTAACTCTACGTATTGCTTTAGAGGAATACCAGGCCATTCTTTCACCTCCTCCAGCATGGCTTGTACCCGTGCGTGGACGCAAATGGTTCTCGCTTGGACACGAATTGTGCTTACGTCGACGACACGACTAAGCCTCTTATGATGGCGCAGTGATGCAGCTGCGTGTCTGCGCAGTGAAGTGTGGCCTCATTCCAAATCCGTTTTCTCTTTCTCTCTATTTCTTTGTTGTTGTTGTTGTTGTTGTTGTTGTTGTTGTTGTTGTTGTTGTTGTTGTTGTTGTTGTTGTTGTTGTTGTTGTTGTTGTTGTTGTTGTTGTTGTTGTTGTTGTTGTTGTTGTTGTTGTTGTTGTTTAGATTGGCGAAATCTTTCAATGCTGTTTAGTGCGGTACATTGATGTTCGCGGTCTTTTTCATCTTCACATAAACACTGGTAATAGTCGTCGGCATGGTGGTTACCCGCCATTTGGTCTGCTCAGGCTTCACTCGATTGCTTGGCTGAACGTTAAGCTTTCTTGCAAGGTGCCTTACAAGATACGCCCAGCGTTTGTCCCAGGTTTGGAACATACAGCGCTCACTACCAGACCTACAGTTTTGCCCATGCGCTATAGATTTTAACTCGAAAGCGGGACCACAACAACACAAAGCTATTACGCCTGACCGCGCCACTACTGGCGATGCCCGCTAAACATGATAACGGATCCGGTCAACGGGCTACAACAAAATTTGAGACCGGTATAACTAGTTAGTGGCCTATGTTGCTGTGAATTACAGTGCCCACCGGGGAAAGGGCGTTGGTCTCGTCACTTCTGGCCCTTGTCCGGGTTTGCGCTGTAATTCCCAGTAACAATGGGCGCCGTATCGCAGGAAGGGGCCCCGGCCTGAACTCTGACTCCAGAACGTTCGTTGTTTCAAAGCCCCGAGCAACTCCCGGCGCGATAGTGATCTCACTCTCGTAAACTGAGCGGCAGACGTGCTACCTCAGTCCTGTCGCAGGGTGCACCAACCGGTGCTGACTTCACTCGCGTGGTGGCTTATAAAATATTGACAAAAGATGACATAATAGACATCGCGAAGGAATTTTCTACTGAGTGCTTTATAAAAAGATGATTTCACGATAAAGTGCGGCAGACCACGGGACTCGAACAAATAAACGCGGGCACGCAAATGGGCGGGCCGAGAATCAAAATTCGCGCTTTCTATTAATCGAGAGACGTGAAAACATTGCTTCATCGACTTCTCCTAGTTGTGGCCTTCACCAACCACTTTTTTACATAATATAGGACCCACTGAGCCATCATACCACGTGCTTGCGGTGGGGAACCAGATAAGGACATCTGACATGAACTGTTAACTTGTCCGTTTTCCACCCAGCAGAGGCAATAACTTTCCGTGAAGTTATGAAGTTTTAAGTTACGAATTATTTAGCTTGCGCTCGCTTATAAGCTATTTTCGGACCACATAGATCTCTCCCGACAGTGCAAGCAGGGAACTATGTGCTGCGTGGGCTTCTTCTTTACTTTTATCGTGAAATCATCTGAACGTGCTGACGGTGTGCATGTGTTCGAATTTTTTCAGTGTGACACTGCGTCCTCTGCTATTTATTTCCCTTTAATTATTTTTTTCGTGTACGTAAGCATTCTTGTTTTAGTGAGAGAGAAAACGAAGAAAAATAAAGCGCCGATGCGAACCAGGTTGAACCTGGCTTGCTACCCTACTTAGACTAAAGGAGGGCGAAGGTTGAAGAAATGAGGAAAAGACAGGCAAGAAATTCATAACAAGTGATACGCGTGCACACACACACACACACCCAACAACGTCTATAGCGCAATCGAAGGCTTTTGCAGAGCCTAGTATTCTTCGAAAAATAAACGCAGCAGTGCTGTTTTTTATTTTTTTTTGGCCCTGCGCTTATGCGATGTTCGCAGTCTGTTTTAATGCGAGAGCATTATAAGCGCACTGCACGCACTTCGTAGGCATTCGCCTGACGAAAAAGTTGGGCCGATCTCGGAGGTAATGTAGTCTAACACAGCGTCTCAAAGCGCCAGTTGTCATGGGGGCATAATGCGAGGAACGGGCACACTGACGCCGGGCATCAGATGCTTCAACTAGTCACTTTGGCACAAGAGAAGCGTTCGTGCCACCGTGACCCTAATGATTAGAGCATTGGACTCTGTGCCGGAAGTCAGAGGTTCAGTCCCACGATCACTCATTCATTCCTTTATAATATCACAAGCGGACTTCACCCGCTTCCGAGGTTTCTTAACAGAAAACTCGGGGTGGGTGGATGACACGCGAGCGCGTCACAGTGCGCACAAAATGACATGTTTGTATGACGCACAAGATATAGATAGTTTTGATGTGACGTCACGCAGGCAGCTCTCGCCACTCTAGTACTTAAACATGGCCGCTACGATGACGTCAGTGCACCGTATTATCACGCGCGCACTGTTTTGCTTTTTGGCGGGCGACTATGTTTCACCGGTTTATCACCGTTATCGCCTTGACGTTCGACGCGCCGGTCGTGCATGTAATGCTGGCATGCTTCTTGCTTACGCCGCTTCTCGACCTGCTGGTGCCCAAATATGGCGCCCGCGATTACGCCTGTGCAAACTATGGTATAAACATGACTTTAGTAAATGAAAGGGTGGTAGGACGCGCGCGCGCGCAGTTGTCGAGGCGTCATAATCATCATTGCCTAAGTATGCTGTCGCTTACTTAGAGAGTTAGTGGTGCTAAGTTCTGGCCTAGTGTTCTCTTTTTTTTAAAGTAATTTTCATCCCTGAAATCATCTTAGTCCATTCAGAATTCGAACGAAGTAGCAAGAAGCACATGCCCTTCCATCCGCTCCACCTTATTTCCCATCTGAATCTAATCTATAAGGAACGTGCGGGCGTTCGCACGTTCGTTCGTGGCAACGCGAGTGTAGTTTGCCGAGCTCTACATGAACCTGTGAATCGATGGAGCTAAGCACGACGAAAGATAAAACGGTGCAAACGATAAAACTGCCGCGATAGCATTTTTGTTTCTTCCTTTTTTCGAGAAAAGTAGCTGGACGGGACTATACGTGCAAACAAGGACTTCAACGAGAAGAATTGCTGGCACGGCATATTGGGCACCTCGGGTGATTTCGTGCCCTTGCGAAGATCGATGCCAACGGCGTTCCTGAGAAACACGGGTATGCGTTCGCACTGCACCAGGGACCTTTTTTTTTTTTTTTTTGTCTGTAGCTCGCCCATCTCGTGCCATGCTGAGTTAGCTGTCCCGTCCTCGCGTTCCCCACGAAAAATTAAGAGGTAACTGTGGCGCTTTAAGGTCTCAAGGAGTAAGTTCTTTTTTCAACCTCCTTGAAAGCTCTACGGGAGTAGTAGGCATGGCGGTTCAGATGGCATGGGAATGATGTAATGCAGTGATTTGGGCCTGTTGGTATGACATCACAGATGGATCGGTTAAAATGGATTTGTCTAAACTTCGTCCTTCTGACTTCAGACGGCTTTGGGACTGTGCAGATGTATCATTTTCAACAAAAGAATTGCGTTTCAAACGCAACAATCGGTAATAATTATGCATGTGAGCGGACTCTTGTATTGTCTTCGGCGTCTAGAAAAAATACGACTACGTAAGAACTTAGGCCAATGAAAGCAGATAAAGTGTAATTAAATGAATCCATCATAAAGTATCAGAAAGAAACACGTAAAAATCATTCTTGTCATTTTAGTGGGGCGCTTTATGGCTTCTTATGTAGCTCGATTTTCTTCTGCTGGGCTCAGTTTAAGTTGTCCTCAAATGAGAAAGGAGTTGAAAATTGCACTCGATTTGCCAAATAGGGTGGTGATGTCGGAGGTCGACCTTGCGCGGACTGGGCAATAAAAAAAAAAACTAAAATAGGAACACTCTTTTTCTTTGGTTTTTCTGACGCCGTATCTAAAGGGAAGCAAATGAGTCATTATCGGTGTTTTTGAGCGCCGAGATGGGGTAATATGTTTAATACATTTACATTGAGAAACATTGAGAAATAAAATTTCCAACCTTTATAAAGAGTGCCGGTTGTTCGAATAGCGGTGTATTAAAGGAGTGTTCGCCAATTTGGAAATGGTAAAGAAAAATGTAGTACTCAGTAGCGAACATTTATTTATTATTTATTTATTTAGTTAGTTAGTAGTTAGTTAGTTAGTTAGTTAGTTAGTTAGTTAGTTAGTTAGTTAGTTAGTTAGTTAGTTAGTTAGTTAGTTAGTTAGTTAGTTAGTTAGTTAGTTAGTTAGTTAGTTAGTTAGTTAGTTAGTTAGCTAAAAAACATTAGACTTTTGGGTGGAGGAAAAAAAACACGATTTCATAGTTGCGTTTCAAGAACAATTGCCACATCTTCCATGGAAATCTTCACGCAATTTAGACAACGTAGACTCTAGGAAGGCGTTTTTCCTGAAAGCACTTTCACAATTGAAAATCTGTCAAGTTGGTATACTTTTACGACTTCGGGATAAATTGAGGAGGTCTTACTGACTAAAAATATCGTGTATTTAGATAGAGACACGGTGACGAACCCCAGGTGATCAAGAATTTGCCCGGTGTCCTCTGTTAGGGCGTCTCTCGTATCTCCAGAGTTGGTAGGCGACGTCAAACCCTATGCATAAATGAATCGCCCAGGGGCTACCTTGTACCATAGAGCCGTCAAGACCGTAAATTGTTGGCACCTGCCACTAAATGCATACACGTAGGGGAACAATTGCGTCATCGCATATGGGTCCGCACAGTTCAGATATTAGTACTGGTATTTTGACAGCATGAATAGATAATGCGTCATTTACATACCATGCGATAGTAAAAGGTAATCTAGCATGACGGAACATATACGTACGAACATGACGTTAATAAATGCGTATACTATGCTGCAAATCTTCAGACCTACCTTTTCTGACGTTGGTTTGTTCATCATTCATAAAAACACCGCGGAATCTACGTAAATTTGAAACTTTACATTTTTCTACGTGACTATGTCGCAAAGGTATTCTATTCAAAGGCGACTAGCGGTTTGTTGGAGTAACAGTATATTCATGCTTCTTAACAATATTGAGAATTATGCTAACATAATTGCTGTATTCTGAAATATTTTGTCCTGTTGCGTTTATTAGTATGCTAGTCCCAATTATTCGAGTTGTGCAGTCCATGATAATTCAAACAGAAAGAGTGTGTTAAGCGCCATTTAATGAAGTCTTCGTGCGAGAGGACAACAAAAACGAAGAAATGGTCTACGGAGCGCTACGTATGCGCAAAAAATGACGCCTAGCTTCCTGTTGACGGCTAACAAAGCTACTTTTCTATAAAGCACTCGTGGAAATGAAAGAACGAAATAGCCGCGGTGGGCGCTCGTGCTGAATTGCCCTACCTCCCGTCTTGAAAGCCGGCTTCAAATCCGCCATCATTGTCTGGAAAGGCTTTCCCTGACGTGTTTATTTCTCACTTCGATCGATTTCGAAGTCTAACGGAGCGTTTTACACGCCGTCGGCTCAGCTGCAAAGCAGACCTATACAAATACGTATGTAAGTAATGCCTCACAACACCGCAAGCTTTTAAGCTGAAGCGACGTGGCGCCGATCGAAGAGTAAAAGAAAACTAAACGCGAGACGTCACTGTCAATTTGACTCAATATAAGGAACCAATTCATAGAAAATGTGCGCAATGTCTTTTTCTTTTTTCTTTCATTTATTTTTCATCTATTTGAGACTTATTTAATCAAAAGCGAAATGCAAACAATTCGCTCAAATGTATTTGAGATAAACGAGGCGGCCACAAAGTTCGCGCTCTCTTTCGGTTTTCTTCACGCTTCGAAAGAACGGTCTGTTGTGCTTGCGTGAAGTTTATCCTGCGGCATCGTGCACGGTGACTTGAAGAATGAAAAGTATCTTATGACTGTTTTTCGTTCCATTATCATCGTCTGTCTTCCTAAGGAACCAATTCATCGATACATATCTCTGCAAATATCATTGTTGCTTGGTGGAGGCAAATACGAGATCACCTTGTGTTGCGACTTTTTTTTTTAAAGCGTTAGTTCCTTTGTTTATTTCTGCAGCTTCGAATTTTCGTTGTTTAGTTTCGAGAGTTCCTTCTTTTTTGTCTGCTGCTTCTGAGAACGTGTCATCAATGCTGGTCCCTCGTAATAGTCTGAGTCGTTTTTTAATATTAACAAGAAACCAAGACAAGTGAAGTCTACATTATTATTATTTATGACCTTCAAATACTGTAGAAGTTATTGAACAATAATAAGAGCTCACTGTCTTTGTAGGAAGCATTTACCATTCTGGGTAGTTTTGTTGAAACAATAACTATGGCGTTTGCTCGGTGACACTGATTGGCGTTGTCCTTTACCATGCATTTCTCAAGACACGCGAAGAGAAGCAGAGCTGTGCACCCTGAAGAACTTGAAGATATGAAGACACGCCAGGAGATCAGAATGTCCATCTGAGCGATCAACATGGTAGTAGTAGACGAATGAATTATAATTATTTTACTAAATTGTGGGCAAATTTAAACCCCGTAAATTTAAGGATATCGGAAAGATGCCTGTCAGTGGAGCTAGGCTTGACGAAACATTCAACGAGCGAACAAAATCGTAAGTGTTTTCGAACGAAAGAGAGATAAGGAAAGGCAGGGTGGTTGACCACGGTTGCTCCTGGTTAGCTACCCTACACGTGGGAAAGGAGAAAAGGAAGATGAGAGGGAAGGACGATTGTCGGTGTGGGCACTCCCCGCAGATGAATGTTTCCCTCGTCTAAATAGTCAGAAGCGCTCGACTTGCCCACTTACCTTCAACCAGGATGTCGGAACGAAATGTTTTTCCTTCTGGTTTTGGTTTTGTTCTACTGAAAAAAGTTCCGTTCCCTTCTGCTCTGGAACGAAAAAAAAAATGATCTGTAACGCTTCACAAGGGTTTTGATTCGCATGCAAAAATTTTCAAGTAAAGTAACAATAAAAACATAGTATTTAATGTTCTCAATAGTTTGAGAATAGCTTTCTAAATATTGATGTTTCTCAATATATTTCTCCAATATTTTTCTCTTAATTTATTTGTCTATGCGCGCTGAAACTCTATTGCGCGTGGTTTGGTACGGTAGCATGAATGTGATGCAGCTCACGACGAGGCCTTCGACTTGTCTCGTCATTAGTGAGGCCGTGCTTACTTCGCGCTATTCGGGTTATTATGAATTATGAATTCTGAGATCATGCTCAGTGCCTCAGTCGAGGTATGAGCATGATCTCAGAAGCAACACGTCATCGAGTGTACTCATCGAAATGCGAGAGCGCTGTTCCGATAAAACGAACTTTAAACGAACGATAAATCTTCGGTGACAAAGCGTTGTTACAAAACGAAACGATGAAGCTCTTCAGCGCGCAAGCCCTGGGTTTTCTGCTACGATGCCGATCTGCTAGTGCACCGAGCTGCAGGCTTAGATTAGTGGAGCGCTCGACCGGCTATCGCTCAGCTGAGATAAGCGCTAATTCTCACGTTGCCTGATGTCGGTTGTTGCGGATTGCCGACTTTCCCCTTGAACCGAAAACCGATCAAAATATTTCGGTTTCACTCCGGGCCAAAATAATAAACAATGTTTCGGTTATGTTTTCGTGCCGGTCAAAAAAATATTGTTCTTTTTTCGTTTTTCGTTTTTGTTTTCGTTCGGTTTCGACAAACTGCCTTCAACAAGTGCACCATCATTTTGGTGGCCTTGTTGCGTACGAGTGCATTTAGGCCAAGCTCCCAGGGTCTTTGCTTCCGGGAACGGCTTGTCACCTAAACGGCTGTGATTAATACGTTTGTTGTTGGTTTTTTTTTAATTCTCGAACCCAGGTAGCCGTGCGCGAAGTCATGCGTCTCTCACTCGATGTTTCCGGAGTCGCAGCCCGCCTCCGTTTTGCATTTTCACATGAATTTGTTACATTAGGCATCTTGGAGTAACCGTGCCGTTTAACTACAAGCACAGATGGCAGCGCAATACCTGTGCAATAACTACAAGCACAGATGGGGCAACAAATGATCAATTTATTGATTGATGAATGTCTATACTGTCTTCCTTATAAAAAAGAAAGTGGAGCGAGAAAAACAAAGGCCGAAGCCGCAGAGAACATTTCAAGCGAACAGTGTGTACATGCTTACAATGTTACGTGCAACGCAATTTGGTATACTGACGTCGAATAAGTAAACAGTAAGCACAAACGTACAGTCAACCACAAAAGTTTGCGGACCACGCGAGCGCGTGCCAGACTGCCTATCCGCGCCACCTAGCGTTACGCCACCTAGCGGCGACAGGGGCACTCTCCCGGATATGAGCCCTCTTGGTACTCGCCTGCCTGTTAATTTTTTATTCCCGTGCATGACATTGTTAGTTCGTTGTGTTGACGCAGAGCGCTGTCTGCGATAAGACCGCCACATATCTGGCTTGATAGCAGTATCGGAGCAATCACTGCAACCTTTGTCGACTGGTGTGCCAGTGGGTAGATAAGTTTCACGAAGCGCTGCGACGATTTTTTTACGCGACGTTTACTGGCGCACTTTGGTTGGCAGCATCTTGGTCCAATGAGTGTTGCTGCTTATTCGTCTTGAGAGAAAGGGTAGGGAGGTGTTTCACTGTCATCAAAAATAAAGAAAAAGCGGATGCATAGAAAATTTTCTTTCACACATAGGCGCATCTTCGCATCAGTCGCTGAAAACGTAGTAGACTTGCTTCAGGCCACGTGGTGATTGCCTATTTGGAAAGATGCCGCTGCGTGTTCCACTTGACGAAAGAAGGCACATTGTGCGTTTAATTATAGAGGGAATACCTCAGCGCGAAATCTGCCGCCGAACCAACAGGAGCCGGACTGCCGTGAATAGGATTATTCAAGCTTTCCGCGACGATGACAGATTCACAGATATGGAGCGCAGTGGGCGTCCAAGGGCCACGACTGAGGAAGAGGACCGCCTGATTACGGCCGCCATCGTGGCTGATCCTTTTCAAAGTGCAGAGGATATCCGAGAAGCGCTCTCGCTCACGGTATCGTCTGAGACTGTAAGAAGAAGGCTGAGTGAGCTTGGCCTGCAGTCTTTCGTAGCAGCACAGAAGCCCTGCCTCTCAGACAGCCAGTTACAAGAACGACTCATGTTCGCTACAGCAATGAAAGATTGGACAACAGAGAAATGGGGCGATGTCATCTTTAGCGACGAGTCAACTTTTTCCACGCGCTGGGACCAACGGAAGCGGGTTTGGCGTCCACTAAACTGCAGGTGTGTTTACAGTGTATTGGCAGTTAATTCACGAAGCTAATTCTGCATCACAACATGTTTCACGCAAAATGAGCTTTTGGACATTACGAGATTTTTCTGCAGTGGTATTATGTTGAAAACATTAACGATTGTTTCATAGTACTACTTACTCTGAAGCTAATTAAAAGCTGCCAGTGGGTCTTTCAGTACTATCTAATGATGTTTGCACGTTTTCTATTGCAACTCTATAACAGCATTATAAAGTTCATACGCAAGAGGAATCACAACATTTTTAGACGCGCCGCTGGAACCCAATTGTATGCTATTTCTTGCAGATATCTGCCTAATTACACACAGAGTGTTCTATCCAGTGGACGGTGTTCCGTGAGCGTGTGGGGAGCAATCAGCAAAGATGGCCTTGGTCCCCTTGTGCGTCTGGAAGGGCCCTTCACTGCGTCACGGTACTGCGACGTCATCACTAGACACCTCGTTCCGTATGCGCTGGACGGTCCCTTCAGCGACGGCTGCTATTTTTTTCAACACGACCGCAGCCCGATCCATAAAGCACGTATCGTCCAGTCATTGCTAGAAGAACATGCTGTTTGCCAGCTTGAGTGGCCTCCATGTGGCGCCGACTTGAATCCCATAGAAAATGTCTGGGGCATGTTGAAGAAATGGCTGTCCACACGAGCCAACCGCGGCCGCACGGCCGATACGCTGTGGCAAGCGATCGCACAAGAATGGGAAAGCCTGCGCGGTCGACCGGAGATTACTGAATCTTTGTACGTGTCGATGCCCACACGCATCAATAAGGTGCTAGAAAACGGCGGACATTTCATTTCCTACTAGATCATTGAGAGACCTATGTTTTATGACACTTCTGTAAATGTCTTGTGAATAAATTCATCCCCTTCAGACACGAATTATGATGCACTGTCTGCAAATGCGTCAAATGCGCATGGCATCATTTCAAGACGCTCACTATTACATTCCAAGAAAGAAGACGAAGCAATGTGCTGTTTTGTGCGAGTTTCACTAAAAAAAATTAATTAGCGTATAACTCATTATCTAATTATTCTGAAATCCGTCAGCTTCAATGCTTGCATAAAAAGAATCAACTATTAGGCCCGAAACGCATGCACACTTGCTTTTTCGGTTGTATTCGTGTCGACCGGAGAAAAAAAATACTCTTGACGTTGGTCTTGGAACGCGGCACGTCGAACGATTGTCTAACATGGTAGTGTCTCCAGCAAAGTGATCATCTGCAGCAATACGCAGGACAATGAAGTTAACTGACCGCTAGTTGTCCCATCAGGAAGCGGACACGAATGTGCACACTGAGTTTTAGGTCATTTGAAGAAACACGTGGCATGGGACGCGCCTCCGAAGTTCGAGTCCCCAAACGAGGACGCCGTGTCGCAAAGGGTTATAAAAAGAGTCATCGCACCCGATTATTTCTTATTTTTCCAAATGTAACCACTATAGCAGCGCGGTGGTTCGGGCTTTGCGCAGCAAAACCTGGGCGCAGGCGATCAAATCCCGGCCGCTACTGTCACTTAGCGATGGGGGAGGAACGGAAAAATTCTGCCTACCGACTAAGCATCTTGTCCCATGGCTGCCTCACCGCTCACTCACGCACTCACGAAAAAAAAAAACAGCGTGGCTACGCGAAAATAGAACTGATAGCAGCCGAAGAATACGCTGTCTGATTACTTGTACTGATATTCTGCTCTCAAAATATAAGCAAGTAGCCCTGGCTAACAAAGAGCGCGTCACGTTGAAAGAGACAGGTAGAAAATATTTGCGCACAGTGCGAAAATAGACAGGCCATAGATTTAAGGAGGGATGCGTCTTCAACGTAGCGCTGCTGTCGATCGCTGGTGACGTAGCGGAAGTGTCGCGAAGAGGCTCTTGGCCACGCGCTCGCGTGGTCCGCAAACTTTTGTGGTTGACTGTACAGTAGACCCAGCCATTAAACTCGAACATAGATCCTAAACAGAGGTTATGCGAACCAGAACTGCTTTATATGCGCGTGTGCCGTGATTTCAACAGCAAGCACAAGTTTCAAAAACAACAAGCGGGAAAATGTATCGAAAGTTCCCAAAATATCGAAGTAACCAGGAACCCTGCAATAATATTTCTAAAATCTTGTAACAACATTGTAAGGCGCAGGTTATTTCAACCTTTCTCGAAGTCAATTTTTTGCCCTAGTTCATCATTACCTTTTATCATCCAAGCCATATGGTTTCAAGTTTGGAATCCAAGACAAAGTCATTTTTGCCAAACTTCTATTGCTCTGTTTGGCTTCAAAAAAAATATGAGTGGGTGTTTTATCTGTAAGAAAGGACTATACGCTGTCAATCTCGAAATGTGTGCGGTACCGCTGTATGATTCTGTCAACGAGTATATTTTGATGTTTGGAAAACAGGCATGCTGCGGCAAACATGCTAGGTATCTAGCTAATGGTGACGAATATTTATGGAGTTTAATGGAAAAGAGAGAGAGAAGTATTAAGGAAAAGGCGGGGGGTTAACCAGGAGTGAGGATCATCCTTTCCACCAACTTGCCAACACAGCTGGCGAGAGCAATGGGCCGATATGATTTCAATTCAAGGGGACACTTTCCTTGCTTGGAGATTAGCAAAAACGCTACTATGTCAATAGAGCACCAACGCTGCGGTGACAGGCATCTAGCTGGCCTCATTAATAGTCTATCCAAAGAATATAAACTTTTCTCAATACCTTGACGATCAGCTTCATATTGCTCGAAGAAAGTCGCGAAAGCGTCATATTGGAAGACCAGATCGCAAAACTTATTTCCAGGAGAAGGAAAGTTCAACGGAACATGTTTGCACTTCCTCCGCGCGAGCGAAAAATAGGAAACAATTTATCTCTGCCGAAGGTGGCTTTTACAGCATAATGAAGATTTTACCTGGTATAGTTGACGTCTCGGTTGCGGTAATGAAAAGAAAACGCCACCCTCAGTCTCATTCACTTCATTGATCCGAAAGACGTTTCCAAATATTTAGGTGGCCCCGGGAAAAGCCTCGAGCGTCTGTGGAAAAACGACGCCATACTGGTCCGTACAGCCTTTTGCAGCAGATAATGAGACTACTTCGACTAACTCCAACCTTTTAAGCACACCTCAACCGCCTCCATTACTTGTGTGTGCATTCCGCCCGCTTTGGCGCCCATACGTCACCTTTCGCACACATTATCCTGCACGTCAACCAAGCGTACGCTTTGCAACGAGAGGTCTGCTGAAGCGTTACTCTGCCATACGTCGAGAGGAATCGGATGAACCTGCCATTCGGGTGAAAACGCCAGCCGTATCTTCTGCGCAAATGCCCATTGTGCAAATTGTCGCTGTCGCAGCCTGTCTCCGTGGCCAGGCTGCCATCGCCGTCGAGAAAAATGGGATTAACTTCTCATTGTCTCAGCCAAGTCGATCAGCGATCGAGACGGCACAGACATAGAACGCGATACTCATGCGGCACGTTGGAAATAAGCGCTGGCACACGTGATTATCACCCAGATTTCCGAACTGTAAGCTTAACGTTTACCATTCGTAGAATGTCGCCAGATTCGCTAAGCAAAAAAATGACACTAGTTGTCCGTGCAAGGTACAATACAATAATACACTACAATATTTCTCGGTAGGCTCTGATTATCATAGGTTTATTTGTTTATTTTTGTTCGTTTATTTATTCGTTTATTTGCTTGTTTGTTTGTTTGTTTGTTTGTTTGTTTGTTTGTTTGTTTGTTTGTTTGTTTGTTTGTTTGTTTGTTTGTTTGTTTGAATATCCTCAATCGTTACAAGGACAAAACGATTCAATAGTCTGATAGTACGTATTTGATCACTATCGCTGCAAAATGGAAAGCCGTGTCGCCCTAGAAGTTTGCTGTTTACACAGTCTAGATAGCACTGTATTGAAATACGTAGAATATGTAAGATTTATTAGACAACATCAAGTCTGCCGTACGCGTGCGGTTTGGATGGATTTCTTGGGAACCGATTATAAACGACGAAGAGAGGCAGAAATACCGCGAGCTTTGTAACACAAGGCGCCGACCCCATTTCGAATGGGGCGCTGATATTATTGAGCACTCCCTTCGTTTCGTTATTTTACTCTTCACCAGTTTTTTTTTTTTTTCATTCAGCCGATTACCAGTGCTATGAAGGTGTCCCTCTGCTTAAGACGCACCTACAGTATCTGAAATTTCTGGAATATTGTCATCAATTACACAGCAAACGAAGCGTGTCTGGTCGAACTATATGTGCATAGCCAAGAGAGAAAAGGAAGAAAGGGGAAAGGCAGGGAGAATAACCAGAGGGGATGATCCGGTTTGCTACCCTACGTTGGGGAGAGAAGAGAGAGAGAGAGTGGAAGCAAAGTGATAGGAAAGTAGCGATAGAAAAAGAAAGGGAGCACAAATACGCAAAGACAGTCTGTTTCTATCACCGCATGTTATCTATGCACAGCACAGTAGCACTTGTAGCGCTGTAAACATCACTGTAGCGCATTCGCGAACGAGCCTTGGAAACCACTCTGAAATGTATATGGTAGGACATGGTATTAATAGCGGGGGCACTTGACCGGTGGGATTACATTCATCGTCATTCGTAATAAGGTAAAACGCGATAATTTCCGATAATTTCCGTTTTCAGTACTTCTGGAGCAACCGTGGCGGATCTTCTACTTAAGATATGAAGTTGTCGTATAAACGATAAAAAGCTTAATTCTTGTAGATTCCAACTATTTATAATATAAAGAAATTGATTGATGTGATTTAGAAATAAATGTTCAAGAACAAGCATGAGATACATGGTTTCTGCGAACTGTGTCTCAGTTGTGACCATATTTAGAATAAACTACCGCACTTACTGCATTGCGGCTTGCTCTGTAGCTTTAGGACATATTTATCTAGTTCCTAGACGTAGTAAAATAATTTTGAATTTTTACTTTTTGGATAATTTGCTTTTGAAAAATTTCCAAATATCGCAATCTTCTGTTGTAAACAGGCCGCAACTACATGCTAATAAATGGAGTTTTTAATAGCTTTGCGTTATAACGCTGCTGCATGCTTTTTTTTTTCTTTTTTTTTTCTTTTTTTGCGCGTGGTCTGTCGCGCCATGCAATATTCATGATGATGTGATTTTTTTTTCGCAAAAGGGCAGATACGTATGACTGACGAGCACTATTCAAAATGGTGATGACTGATGAGTTGTCAATAGAAAAATTAATTGCGTATGGCCAATCATATTCAAAGCAGGTCGTAATCGACATTACTATAATAATTTCAAAAATGTAACCATAATTAAGACGACAGCAAACTTTTGTTTCTCGCCAATTTTCTGTGTCCTCCGGCGTTTCTAGCAATCGCCATTTCGTCTATTTATAGTTAGACGTCGTTTACCTTCGCGTAAAGCAGCTGCACGCCAGACCCAGATTCATTATTTCGTTCTAAACAGCTTTTCTTGTCTCTTTCTTTAGAGTTTCTTTCTGTATTATTTTCCTCAACTCCATTTTTTTTCCTGTCTATTCGTAGCCATCGAACACTGCTTTCAGTGCGAATAACCACAGGCGATGTGTCATTAGGACGAGGTTACGATAACTGCCACGCGCAGGCTACTTTCACCTAACGCCAGGATACGTTCGGGCAGCTAGGGCAGTAAAAAAAATGTCTGATGGCTTTCGGGAGCTATACTATACAGGCAACGTCACGGATTCTTTATCGTCGCTTCTGACTGCTGCTTCTGTAGCCAGACCGTCCCCTTGACGAGCACGTAAACGCCAACACTGGCGCACAGTAAGCCGCTTTCAGCGTGGTTATATTAAATCCGTAAATTGGACCTAATGCCTCTCGTAGAATGAAAAATATATATCTAAGCGCAAAAGAAAACGAAAACAAAAAATTAGAGTAGATGGCCACAGGCTGGTTGGTCTGCTGGGTGCGAAGCGGCTGTCTGGTTTAACGTTTTCTTGTGACGTGCAGGACAGGCCATCCACGTGTTCTGAAGTACGTGAGAGAGCTCGCGTTCTGCCCGCGCCTTAACTGTGCGCTGACACGTTTGACACACGCGCGCTGTTGTAGCGCGGCTAATCGCGCAGCGGCGTGAGATAAGATAATAAAAAACATAGTGTCGGAGAAATAATGTGAGCTATCTTGCTGTATATTCACGGTTTTTTTTTTTTTTTTTTCAAGTTACCAGGGGCTTAGAGAGAGAATGTACTATAGTAAGCACTAATACCTGGCAGATGGTCTTTTTATCACTCTGGTGGTCTTTTTCTTTTTTTTTCCTTTCTCTGTAATTTTTCAGCTATTTTCTTGTCATTGATTTAGTAATTGTTAAGCTGTTTTCACGTGCCTCTATCCCTTGGACACGTGGCGAGTCAAGATAAAAAAAATCACCGCATATCCACGGGGTGAATGATGATGAGTGGGCGAATCTCCGGAGGGAATCATCGGTAAACCGTGAATCCTCCGTGTTTTCGCCCAGTCTCGCCGCACTAAATCGAACGATTGACTTCCACCAATGACACGCGCCATATGTGACGTCATTCCTATTTTATAACAGCGCCCTTCATTATAATTGCACCATCTCCCGCTTAAGGGGACGCTAGCACAAAAGCGTTAGAAACGCGCAGTCTTTCGTTAATGTTGGGTATTTATTGTCATCGTGGTGCGTGTGTCCATGTGCGCTTCGTGGCGTAGTGGTTAGCGCCGCGCGTTCGGAAGCGAGGGGTCCCTGGTTCGATTCCGCGCTACGGACACAACTTTCGGAATTTTTTTTTTCATAAAAGTAGACGTGGCTACCTACTACTGCTACATACTACAAAGGAGGGACAGACCCACACCTTAAGGAGCTGCGCCCCTAATAGTTTCCTTAGTTCTCGCGTTGTCTGTGTGGGGGGCGCGTCCGTGCCACCAAATTTGTGGGCGCCTTTCTAAACACGGTTGGTGTAGCAAAATAGCATGAGCTTAACGTTAAAAGTCGCAAAGGCAGCAATGTGCGTTATAGAAAAAACGCGAGGATGCACTGTAAAACATTTCTGTCATTATACGGAGTAATTACACGTAAAAGTACGGAAAATACATCGTTTTAAAAAAAATACCGCAAGAACTTTGTTAAAATACAGAAATGCTCCGTATTTTTAGGCTGATTTCAGAAGCAGCCATTAAAGTGGATGGAGGTAAGGAACCAAGGCAACCAGTAGGTAAGCTCTCCCAAGTAACAAAGGACCTAACAAAGAAACGACAAAGCATGAAAATGTCTAACTCAAGAGATCAGATAGAATTCGTTGAACTGTCAAAACTGACCATCAAGAACAAAGTAAGGGATATTCGAAATTATAACGTCGGAACGATTGAGGAAGCAGTAAAAAACGGACGCACCAGGTAATCAATGAGCGGAAAACTTGGCATATGACAAGGACAGATGTATGCACTGAAAGACAAGCATGGTAATATCATCAGCCATTTCGGTGATATAGTAAAAGCAGCGGAAGAATTTTTTACTGAGCTGTACAGTCCTCAGAGCCATCACGCTACATTCATTTCAAGTAGTGATGAACAGGTTACAGAAGCCCCTTCTATAACTAGCGATGAAGTTAGAAGGGCCTTGAAAGACATGGCCTTAGGACAAGCGGCAGGAGAAAATAGAATAACCGTCAATTCAATCAGTGATGGGATAGACATCACGCTTGAAAAGCTTGCTGCCCTTTATACGCAATGCCTCACGACTTCAAGTGTGCCAGAGAACTGGAAGAATGCCAACATTATACCAACCCATAAAAAAAGAGACGTTAAATAATTGAAAAATTATAGGCCCGTTATCTCGCTTTCAGTATTGTATAAAATTTTCACCGAGGATAATTTCCTATGAAGTCGACAAAAAAAAAAACAGGCTGGTTTCAGAAAAGGATATTCTACGATGGAATACATCCATGTCATCACTACGATAATGAGCGGGGAACTACAGTGTGTGGAAATGTATTCGTGGCTGCGCAAACATGTGCCGTGCATCATCTGCTGCGGCGGTGTATGTATGTGTTGTGAATTTTATTGTGTCCAGTGGGAGGTAGCCAGGGTGCGGCACACAGGGAATTCGACCCCCACCCCACTCTCGAAATTTATGTATTAGTATGCGGCTTTCCCAGCCTTCCTCTCCCCTTCCACCCCCTCCCCGTCCTCTGCCAAGTGAGTGACCCCGGAAGAAATTTCTGGCTATGCCACTGGTTGCATCGGTTTTCGCTAGACGAAGAGAGCCGACGTCTGTGAATTGCCAGTGTGAATTGAAAAATCTTCATACTATCTGATCGCTTGCATGGGAACTAAAACATAAGAGGATGTGCTTGTGTACGACCAGCCCAATGCAAGCCCGAAGCATCTAATCGCCAATCGCTATAAAACATTCGCCTCAGCCACCGGCATTATTCTCATGCTAGTAAGCTCCAGTGGACTTGAAATCACTGTGCTATGTCTACGCTAGCCTCCTGTATAAGGCCGATGGCGTTGCCCAACACAGCGGCCACTGCGGTTGGCAAACCGTCAAGGCACATACAAGTTTTGTCCTTCGGCATTGTCTTCTTGCCCTGTAAAGCAGTAATACCCAAAAGGTATCGCATGAAAAACATCTGACGACTATATGCGAGGACACAGTTGCCGTAATACGGGTGAGTGCGTCCTTTAGAGGATGAGACGAACGAGACTAAACAAAAAACAAAAAAAAATATGTTTTCATCTTCTATCGCGAAAAAGAGAGAGAGAGACAGAACAAGCGCGGACTAACGCCATAATAAGACGTCTCATGGTCATGCCGCATGCTTGGACTGTGCCCTAATGTATTATAAAACAAATACAGATGTATAACCAAACATCTACCACTGCTTCAGACGTTCGCGCAGTCCGCAGCTGGTCGCTCGACCCCGTTTTAAGTGTGACTTACAATGTACAGTATGCTGTTCTTACTAACCGAGACTATTTTATTCGTGGGCGGTAACTTATACCAAAAGACGAGATCGTCGCGAAATGTGTCTACAGATGACACTTTGAACCCTAGTAAATATAGACAGGCTAACTTACTCCCTATACGGTACCCACGCTGTTAGGATCTTCAAACTTTTCGTAACGACTCATCCATTCCTGCTAAGCCACAGCTTAGAACTGCAGTTGGAATGCTGCAGTAAGGTCAGAACAGTGGGACAAATTTTCAGAAATACGGAACTGCTCTCCGAGGCTGATTGTAGTCTGGAACACGCACGCACAGATCGTGCTGGGTGTCTGTCCGCCTGAACGCCATCAGAAACTTCTGTCGTGCCGACTTAAATAACTTTAGCACGTCTCATGGAACCGTTTCCCCTCGTAAAATAAACCACGTCATACTAAACAGACCACGCGAGCACGGAAACAACCGCCAGAAACTACCACCGACGGTATGCATGGCATATATGGCACAGAACGCTCGCCCAAGCCAGCATACCGGCTGCCCATAGATGGCACCACTGCCTGCGCAATATAGTGTAGTAGACAGGAACTACAGGTCAAACCTTCCGCTTAACCTGACAAGGAAATTTATTTACCCGTAGGCACGCGTACAACTGTTGTATGAACGTATACAATGCAATATAACGTACCACACATGCAATACATCCTACTTCATATAAACAGAACAGATGAGCAAACAAAACAGTAAATTGCGTCTGCTTGACATTAACTTTGCCACACATCACAAACACTACGACAGTGTACATGCAAAATCATAAATGTCAGCCTCGGATTCATGAATGACATCCGAAGCACAGACTAGTACAGTTTCTACTCAGGCAAACAACGTTTGGGCATTATTCTGGCTGCAGCAAAACTTTGCCTCGAGACACGGTTAGGTACCGCGTAGACCAGCGGCGAAGAAACTCGGCTTCACCGAGCTTGAAGAGCTGTCCTTCAAGATGACCCCATATTATCACCCTTAGTTTGCGCACTCTGGGGTACATTGCTCTATTTGGCTGCCGGGATCGTTCTGCAATGTTGCGGAAGCACCACAAAACGTAGCTAACGCTGTAGTAGACGAGACTCGCAAACCGATCTCGCCGCCGTGGTGCCCGCACGATGGATATTCCAAATAATCTTCCAACCAGCTTCCAGAAGGTGCGCGCTACAACGCACTCCTTTACTACATGCGTGTTGGTTTCTGTTTGTGCGCAATGTATGCATAAATCATTCGCTACCATATTCCAGCGTTCAAGCCTGTCTCTTGTAGGTAGAATACCCCACTGATATTGCCAGTGAAAATCCTTCACTTTAGAAGGCAAATCAGGTGAGGAAACGGCTGTCCATGTGCTTGTAGTAGCTGTCCCTGAAGGCACAGCCGTCTCACACAACATTTCACAAAGCCTTGAAACTGGTGTCGTACGCCACTTTGTATTCCTTACTTGCACAAGCTGGCTCTGTAAGCGCGCAGCCGCCGCATACTGCGGTGCTGGCGTTACCGCTGTCGGAAGCAAGTTGCCTGAACTTTGTGGCATGAGCGTTCGACGGTAATGACCCAGCCAATAAAGGAGAAGTGGCCTACCTGACTACTCATCATCATCAAGTAGGTCACATGTACTCTTAGTGCACAGCAGTCTACCAAATGTAACTATACACGGCAAGCTCCATCCTCCGCTGGCTTTCGGAAGACGCAATAATTGTTGTGCTACGTATTGTGTCTTGTTTAGCCAGAACCATGAGAAAATAATTTTGTTTACTACACGTACTGTTGGTGACGGCGGAAGAGCCACTCTTGCAGCAAACCACAGTTTACTGCACAATACATTCTTAATAAAGAAAGCCCTTTCTGCTAGCGGCAGTGGCGACGCAGTCACTGCTTCCGACTGTGCTTTAATACAGCTGATAATGTCTCTCCACGTGTGAGGTGAAACACCACTTGTAGAAAATTTTATGCCTAATATTTCCATATGCTCGGTCTGTTTAATATTTCCTGATAATGTTATTGCACTGCGTCCTAAATTTAATGCTTCGCATTTCCTCATATTTATTTTACCCCCTGACAATGATGCATACTGATTATAAATACGAAATACATCTACAAGACTGTCCCCATCCCGTAAGAACAAAGTAATGTCATCCGCATACGCTGACACTTTTATGCACCCATTGCCCGGCATAGGAAGACCCCTTATAAGCGAGCTCTCGCTAAAACGCCTTAACAATGGGTCAATCGCAAGCACAAACAATATAGGTGACAAAGGACAGCCCTGCCGCACTCCCCTTGTCACATCAAACCTAGGAGTTAAAGTGCTGTTAAGTAGTATCTCGGCTGTTGTTCCCGAATACAACATCCGCAGGATATCTACAAACTCTTCAGGAAACTTATAGCATCGTAACACCTCAAATAAGTACAGGTGTTCTAAGCGGTCGAACGCTTTGGCTTGGTCTAAACTTACCAATACTCCTGAAGCTTCACGTGCTGTTGTGTATTGTATGATATCACGTGTTAAGTGGAGAGATGAAAATATACTCCTACCAGGCACGGAACATGTTTGATGCACACTGACTATTTTAGGCAATAATACCTTCATGCGATTTACAAGAAGGGTTGTGAATAAGCTACAGAATACGCCAAAGTAAAGTTATGTACTATAAGTACCGCTCAGCAATTAACGATGTCTGTTTCTGCATAAACGTCGAAATTGCTCTGGAAAACTGGGTGTATTTAGGACGTATACTTCTCCTAATTGTGTCACGGCCACCGAGATTGACAACACTTTTGAAGGACTTTAGCAAATGCGGGTATATTTTAGCAAAGCATCTCTATATTATACTCAGTAGGTGTGACTCCATATTTGCGCAATCACAATCCTCGGCTTGTGTTCTTGTGGGAACGAGAATCAGAGGTAAACATTTACGGAGCTCCCAAGCCATTCGAGAATAGATGTTATGCGAGCAATTGTCTAAAAAAAAAAATGCTGGCTTTCCCGTAATCGAGAGTACATGTAAGAATTAAATGGCTACCACATGACGTCTTTTCTGCTTTTGGTGCACCCCCTTCAACCGCATTTCTTCTTACAACAGTGTAGCGCGCTACTTATATTGCGATAGAAATTATATGGGCACTCAAAGCGGATTTCTGCCTCCGGTGTCACCGTCGCCGTGAGGTTAAGTATAGAGTCCAACGGCGATGAAATCATGGCCGCGCGCCGTATGCTGTATGTGCGCGAGGGACGCGCGCTTTCACTGGGAGCGAACACACGGCGGAGAACAAACGCGACTTCTTCCGTCGCGCTAAAGGCCGTGGGGGACGGGAGGGAGATTAACGTTTAGCTGCGGCACCAAATGCGTATTTATATAAAACCGTTGCGAGGCGAGAAGGTGGTAAAGACTTCGGACGCTGCTTGACGAGTGTACCGTTCTGATCTCGTCGAAAACCTCCGAGCCGCCGCCAGAATATAGTGCCTAGAATATACTTATATTCTAGGCACTATAGCCAGAAGCACGGCAACAGTCCCCAACGCCGCGCGCGTTCGGTGCGAACGCGGGAAAAACGCCGACGGCGTCGACAACAGTTCTGCGCGTTGCTGGTGCTGCTACATGTCCAAGTCTATACAGCTGATAAAACTACTACCCTTACTCCGTATAGCTCTCTACTATTTTGCTATCGCAATTGATGCTTCGCCTTTCGGGTGAAACTGCGACATTTTTTTCTTCTTGTCGCGGACCGCTCACGACTCACGGACCACTGGCGTTCAAAAGAGCACAGGCAACACTGTCTCAGCGCAAAAAGATGACAGTCGAGTTAGAGTGTACTAGATTGGGGGAGTGGGTCCAACGAGGGCTCTGCGCTGAGGCATTTTTTATTGAAAATCCAGGTGGCGCCACCGTCACTTTCTTCCGAATGAGCGGCCCCGCTCGCCGGCCGGACGCTTGTCGCGTCGGAGACCCTACCGCAGCTGCATTGAGCATTGACAGGCGGATACTCGGTGGCGGTAACACTGAGATTATTCCCTACCGATATATTGTGAATAAAAATGGGAAAAAAAATGTGGTTGATCCCTCTTATATAGGAATCGGTATAGAACACGAAAGTGAAACGTGTCTTCACAGAAGTAGTGTAATGTTTATTGCACATTGATATATAATATCTATTGGTGTTTTGTGGCTAAAGCGCCCTTAGGCGTTGATGCACCCACGCTGACGCCTGGTGGCACGTCTCCTCCATCACGACTACCAACGTCGATGACCATGAGCAACCGTCGTGCATATGGAAGCTGCACTACGCTGCACACGCTAGCACAACGCGAAAGACGAAGCACGTAACTGACACACTAATACAACGCGCAAGACAAAGCACGTAACTGAATCGTCACCGAGTCAAATCAGCGCGTACAGCGCGTCGTAATTGCAGCCTCCGCGATCAACTTCAGAAACATTTTCAGAGCTAATTGCGGAGGCCACGCTCCGCTGTGCTGAGTACGGTGAACGCCACTACCAACGCCACCTAGGTGGCGTTGGTAGTGCTTCTTGATGCCAGCGTCCCTTCGAATGCTGGCATCGAGGCGTCGTAGTGCTGAGACCACCGAAGCGTTCACTGTCGGTGCGCGTTAGTACTAGTACACTGTAGCGTTAGTGTCATAATGCAGTACTCCTCTTTTCTGCTCGTAGGCGGCGGCACCGCCCCGAGCAAGAGCGCGGGTACACGGAGGAGTGTTAGATATATAAGGCGCGTCTGTGTAGCTCTCTGGAAATGCGTTTGTGGCGCAATGGGTTAAACGCTCGGCGATCTATCGTCGCGGACCGAGAGGTCGTGGGTTCGATTTCCAGATTTTGCATGTTTGTGGAACTTTTTCTTCTGGTTTCTTTCTTTGTATTATGTTCGTGTACATTGTAAGCTGACGTATTTCCGTGACGGAAATACGTCAGTGAAGTCTTGGTGGACCCCGGCATAAAACACTTTCGTGTTAAAAGAGCGGCGGAAAGAACGCAAACGACCCAACAACGACGGTGCGTCGAGCAGACGACAGCTACTCAGCCCGCGAGCTCGCCTAAGCCAATGAGCGCTGCCGAAACAGCCGGAGCGAACGTTTATTGGCCGGAGATTCAGAAGAAGGCGACTGCAGCGCCACCACATTTTCCGTGTTTTTTGCTTCACCCTCGCCGCTTGCTAAGGCGTCCGCTGGACCCACTCCCCCTTCTAGTACACTCTAGTCGAGTGTATGGTGCCTTCTATCTGTTTTTAACAGCCAAGCTGTTTAAGCCGGCCGTAAGTTGTGCGGCGTGCCGCAAAACATCGCTGACCGATGAGTCACCTGAGTTGCCTAGCAACCATCTCGTGGAGCAGCGTGTGATTAGCCTCCTTTACGTGCCGTGCACATGTTGCCTTGACATGGGACGTTAAGGAGAGGAAAGGACAGCATGCGTGGGGCGTGGGCAATGCTCGGGAGAGGGAAAGAGAAAATTAGGGTGAGGGAGAGAGATAGAAAGAAATTCCAGCAGCACCAACGAGGCAACGCGCAGAGCTGCTGCAGACGCCGCCCGCGTTTCCTCGTGTCCCCGCGTTCGCGCCGAACGCGCCTGGTGTCCGTGACAGCAGCCGGCGGTCTCGTTGTGTTCTCGCCACGATGCCCGGATGTTCTCGTTGAGTGTCCGGATAATGGCTCTGCCTTTCGGCTCAACGTCACTTGAAGGTCGTCGACAACGGCAGCTAAAAGCATTTCATGCTTAAAACTGTGCAGATTCTAAGCACGGTGGGAATCGATGTTACGCGAACCGTTATACAGGTACCTGGCTATCCACCATTGTTTGGGGTTCCGCAAACCTTACCAGATGAACCAGGGTGTTCGTGCAAATTGAGTAGCGTGTGTGGGTCGCGAGTGTACGTGTTTCTGACGATAACAGCACGACGACGTACCACGTTGAAGACGATCGTATGGCAGTAAAGGCATGCAGGGTGCTTCACTTAACTTGGGCCAAACTTCAAAATATGCAAGTGCCACGTAGCTGGACAGAAGCTTTATCGCTGCACGCTAAACATGACGTCTTTTTGGCGATGGAGTGACGTGCTACTGCAACATATCGCCATATCGGACCAATATCGCCACCACGTGACCAGGTTTGTCTGTTTGCAACATGAAGTATGAACCCTCTAGCGCTGCAATCACTAGCCGACAATAGGCATGAAGGTTACTGCTTGGATTTTTTCTCATTTTCGTGCTTGATGCTTTAGGCGTACTTGTGACCTTACTTATTTGCCGTTTATCCGTCTCAATTTCAAAGCATTCCAAGTTTTCTAAACATTGTAAGGCAATGTCTCTGTAACATTGTAAGGCATGTCCATGCAGACATGCGCAGTCATTGCGATATGTTGCATTCGTAACGTGATACGTTGTTGTTGAAAATGATCAATAAGCAAAGTCGCAGAGCCATTTGAAGCCAGAAGGGCGAAGCGTAAGCGAATCCATGTACTGCCCGTCGTGTCCTGCCACACTCACGGCTCCCGTAGTTCTCTCAAACAGGTTTTGCCAAAAAACTCCAAGGTTTGCAATAGTCAAACGTGCTTCGTCATTCGTCGAAGGCCACAGGCACTTTTCACTCCACAAGTGACCAGAAGGGGAATTCAGGAGCTTCTCGTGTAGACTGGGCAAAGCCCCGCGTGTAACACTCGAAAAAGCGTCTCGTAACGCTTAGAAGGTTGTTACGTTATTTTTTTTTTTTTTCGCTGCTGCCGGTGGCACCAATGGGATGATACTGATAATTTCTATTAGCATCTCCTTTGAAGCAGAGCAGGGACACATAATAATCAAGCCTGCTTTGAGCTAATCAGTTATTACATATATCTATTGCACTCTAATATTCTCACTATTCATGTTTGATTTTTTTTCTATATATTTATAAATCTATCTCTAAATTGTACCTCTGCCTAGAGCACTGCACGGGCCCTTTTTTCCGCCCGGGCTCGGCCCGGGCCCGTTTTGACGTTGTGCTGCCCGCCCGAGCCCGACCAAACTTTTTATGGCGATCTAAGTTATGGCAATAATCTACGTTACGCGCCCGGCCCGGCCCGCCACCCCTTTACCTAGGCCCGAGCCCGGCCCGAGCCCGGCTCAAAACCGGCCCGAACCCGGCCCGAGACCGAAAAAGATCACCGAGCGGCATTAAAAAAAATACAATAAAGAAGAGAATGAAAGGAATTTATTCTTAAGGCATAAATATATAGCATATGCAATTATGAACATTGTTTGAGCGGTCTGAACGCAAATACTAGCGCGTGAAGTAGTATATAGGAATGACCCTGCCGAGCCGAATCGCCAGCAGTTTCCAACGGCGCGACCTTGATGCGGCTCAATCCACGTCTATCGCAGCGCCGCCACAGTATTTTTCCACATCGGGCGCCTCACTGCGAAGCATGCACCGCCCCAGCCGCTCGTCCCACACATTACATTATGGGGTTTTACGTGTAAAAACCAGTTCTGATTATGAGGCGCGCCGTAGTGGGGGACTCCGGAAATGTAGACCACCTGGGGTTCTTTAACGTGCACCTAAATCTAAGTACACGGGTGTTTTCCCATTTCGCCCCCATCTAAATGCGACCGCCCTCCGCTCGTCCCATTCAATCGTATACTATACCATAGCAGAAGAGCAGCCACGATCGGTCGTGTGCGCAGCGCATGGATGTAGTAAATGGAGAAAGAAAGCTTCTCGTTCCTCCATGGTGCAGCGTAAAGCGCTGCTGCTAGGCGGCCGGTTGAGAACATGCCTGCGATCAGGGATAGACGCAGTGCCATATTTCAGCTGCGTGACGAATTATCTTAACTTACCAATCATCGTTTTACCAAATCGCCTTTGAAGAATCAGCAAGTCGCGAACGCGCTTGCACCGCGCCGAAAGCATTAATTACATTGATTTAGGTAAAGAATACAATGGCATCCTTTGGTTTGAGGCGACTTCGGTTTTTCTGGACTTTTACATTCTGTTCAAACAGCGCAAAATACGACAGAAGAAGAGAAGGGAAGTACACTACTAGCTTCCAGCTGCGCCGGGGCAACAGATTTTTCTGAGTCGAGACACGCGAGGATATCTCGCTGCACGTTACATGCGCACCCCCAGAAAGTCCGAGCCCGGCCCGGGTCGGTCAAAAAGCACAGGCTGTGCCCGAGCCCGGCCCGAGCCCGTGAAAAAACTGCCCTAACCAGCCCGGCCCACGGGCTGGGCCGGGCCCGGGCTTTCGGGTAAGCCCGAGCCCGTGCAGTGCTCTACCTCTGCCTATAATGACCGCGGCTCTATAAATTTATTCCCTATTCTGTTTTTTTTTTTTTTTCACCAACCCAATCTAACCGGCTCTTGCTTATCTCGACCGAACGCTCCCATCAGGTGACAACCCCAGTGGTTCTGAAACGTGGACGTTCCCCGCGATTCTTGTTGGGTTGATTAGATCTTGACATTCCATTACGAGGCGCTGAATCGTCTGCCGGCTTTTGGTGCAGCAGGCACACGCCTTATCTCGTTGTAAATGACAGTCGCAAAGTCCTCTGACCGGTGCAGGGTGCCGGGCGTAATTGTCTCGACGGCCTCGAAGCCGTCAGCAACCGCTCCCACATTCACAAGTTTATAGATTCAAAAACGAAAACAGTCCAAGTAATTGTGTTATTCGCCGTGTTGGCCGAACAGCCACGCGGTCCACTTTCCTACGGGCTCCAAACTGCTACAACTTCTTTTCTTTTTTTCCCGCGGGTTACATTAAATCAGGCGCTGACAGAAACTGCGTGTAGTCAGTTGAGCGGCCGACGTGCTTTCGATTTGCCCATGCGCGCTTTTCTCGTCAACCTTAATCGCTTGTACTAACCTAAATCTGTTCGCAATTCCGGAAGCGGGCTCGCTTTAAACAAGCACCGAAGGAATTCGTGGCACGTGCCTGGTGTTTAAAACGGAAATAACTCCGGAAGCGCTTATGCGTGACAGCTGAAGCAAACAAATGGTCCGACTTCCTGTGTTTTTCAGGACTCTGAAAGCTTCGTTGCTTCTTTAGGTTCGGGAATTAATGCGCACGAATGTTAATCCGTGCCGAGGTCCTTTAAGTTAGGCAGCTTTCTAGCAATGTAATGCGTGTTGTCTTTCTCTTTTTTTTTCCCCTTTTTTTTTCATCTGGATGCATTATTACGACCAGCGTTAAAACATTCTGCCGCTAGAATGCGTCGTCTCCCTCACATTAGGGCATTGTTCTAAAAGGGTACTTGCGCATGTTGATATATAATCGAGCCAGTGCCACGTACAATTTTCGGGCTCCTAACACTGAAATGTGCTGGGGGACTCTGAATACAAACTCGTTTGCGACGAGCTTGCACTAAGTTGCGCAAGGCCGGAGATACAGCAGAGCTGGTGATCACCTAGCTTCTTTCAATTTCGCTAGGCTCGGCCAAGTTTTGCTAAGTTAGCACGCAATCGCCGCATTCGTTCTCGGCTGGCGGCACGACGAGCTTCCAGCTGAGCGGCTTCTTCTTCGGGACTCTTGTGCATCTTCGGCCGTCCCATGTTACATTTACTCAGTGCGAAGTCTACGAGAGTTGTGTGTGTCGCCATCGTGGCGACATGATCTTTATAATCAGTGTGACGTCATGGCCAAGCTTCACAAAGTGTTGTCATGACTAAGCAAAGCGAGAATGGCGGTGCGAAGCAATAACATGGCTGGGCGAAGCTGCGTAAGTGATTGCTAGGCTACCACACTGACGGAGCGGGTCTGCTGGAACGCGGTGTCGGCATTGGAACGCGGTGTCGGTGTTGCAAGCTGCGCTCTGGAACCGCGCAGTGACGTCATTGCTGGCGCGTTGGCAGAGGAGCATTGCCGGAGCTAGGAGAAGCGAGGCGCAGCTGTGGCAGGTGGTTGCTAGGCAACGCACAGTGACGTCTTCGCTAGGCGAGTTTTTTCGAACGCTACGCGGGAAAACGAAAAGCTTAAACAACTCCGCTGTTAAGATAGGCTAGATGCTAGACTTATTTACGTGCATATAATACTGATTAGCTCAAGCAGGCTAGACGAATAGTTGTCGCCGCCCTGTTTCGAAGGGGATGCCAGTAGAAATTAAAATAATCATCATACACGTCATCCTATAAGGTTGATTTCGGTATGTACAAGAAAATAAGCAAGTTTGAGCACTGAGAGCGGGAGGTCGTCAACGTTAGTATACTATGCAAAAAATATAATTTCTTCCTTTTGAATGCGACGCAACGTAAAGGTATTCTTCAGACGGTGGTGGGCGTCCGCTGTGAGACCCCGATGCTGTCGCATAAATTAGTGATTGAGCACAAGGAAAACTGCCTGAAATATGATGACTTTTGTTATTTGACTGCAAGTTATTAAGCTCAGAGCGCACTTTGCGATTTAAGGATACTCCTTTCTCCAATCATGCTCACACACAAGGAGGTTTGCAGTTAAGCTTTCCTGCACGCTTTAAATCAAGTGAATGTGGTTAATGAGCAATGAAGGTGTTTAATACAAAGCTTCAGCTCAGGAGGTCCTATGTAAGTACATCGGAATAAAGAAATTCGCTCGCTGCTGCAGCCGCGCTTGCTCACTACAGCGTTTTTAGAGCGCGTTTCCGCGGTCATCGAGTGAGATGTGTTATTGTTTGCTTGTAGCAGAGTGGCAGAGTGGATTTACATTTTCGAGGTCTTCGCAAATTGGCAGACAAAAAGAAAAACCAGTAAAAGATATTCATGTTTGTCCATGCCTAACTCTATATGCTTCACTTGGATAGGGACATTAGAGATGGGACCGAGCTAAAATTTCTCATGTTTTGTGAACTGATGATGGCAGTTCTAGAAAACACTGCGGTTATTTTTTATGATCGGATGTCCCAGCTGAAATGTTTCATGCGAAGGGATACAGCACCTAGCCTATTTTAACAGCGGAGTTGTTTAAGCTTTTCGTTTTCCCGCGTAGCGTTCTAAAAAACTCGCCTAGCGAAGACGTCACTGCGCGCTGCCTAGCAACCAGATAAAGGTCGCCCGCAAACAAATGTCATGAAACAAAGCAGCGACAGCACATGCCTTTTAACTTCAATCTTCTTAGATTTATATATTGAAAGTGCGAAACATTAAGAGAGCTCAAACCTTAAAATGATGGGATTTAATTGGAGCGGCTGTGCACTACTTCCGGGAGCAGCTCAGGAAAGATATTTGAAACATACCCGACACGGAAAAGTGGTGGTAGGGTCGCTAAGATGTTGGTTTTAATTAATAAACTGAAATGATATTGTCCGAACCAAATCCTTCCCGTCTTAGAAACGACCTGAAAGGCTGTAATTATTTTTACCTCTATGCTTCATTTGATAGCGAAATTAGAGACGGGACCGAGCTAAAATTTCTCCAGTTTTGTGAACTAATGATGGTAGTTATAGAAAACACTGCGGTTATTTTTTATGATCGTATGTCCCAGCTGGAATGCTTCATGCGAAGGGATACAGCGGGTTTCCTTCGTATAATGAACCAGTATAGCGTAATGCGTGCAATGCTTTGTGTTTCAGGGGCAAATAATTACAAGTTAATTGTTTCTGATAGCTAAATGGCTAAAGTGGAAGTTAATTGTTATATTGCCCGTACATCATCACCGTTCAAAACCCTTGTCTTGCATGTTACCTTTGTGCAAGGTAATTCGCGGGTGTTTCGAGATCGGGGGGCTATCTCATACGACTTTTTCATTAGTCGCTCATTAATTGCCTGCTGTGCAAGAGCAGCAATTAGTCGATTCATCCAAGTGAAAACACTGTTAATTGCGCCCCTTTCTCCGAATTAACTGTCAGCAACTCATTAATTTCTGTCTTTTTATTTTTTAGGGGAAACCAAATCCTTCTCGTCTTAGAATTGACCTCAAAAGCTGCAATTATTTTTGTCCTTTTATGCAGTTCATCTTGAGTCGGCAGAAGGACGTCAGCAATTAAAAACGCATGCTAAAGCACATAACGTAGCGAAACGACAAAGCCACCAAGAAAGTGACAATACACGTCATAGGCGCTCATCGAGCATCATTATTTGAAAGGTAGCGAGGTGCACCAATCGCGAATCTTTCAGATTACTGTAAATCCCGCTCTTCTAAGCCGAGACATCGTGAGGTGAAAAGAGAGAGAGAAAAAAAAGGCAAAGGAGAAACATAGAGGTTAATCCAGAGGATATCTCCGGTTGGCTACCCTGTACCCGGGAAGGGAGCATTGAGTGCGAAAGTTGAGAGAATAAGAAACAGAAAAGTAAGAAACGAAAACACACACACATCTTCTTCTTTCTGGGGTTTTACATGCCAAAACCAGTTCTGATTATGAGGCACGCCGTAGTTGAGGGCTTCGGATTAATTTTGACCACCTGGGGTTCTTTAACGTGCACTACAACGCAAGCACACGGGCGTCTTTCCATTTCGCCTTCATCGAAATGCGGCCGCCGCGGCCGGGACTCGATCCCGCGACCTCGTGCTCAGCAGCTCAACGCCTTAGCTGACTGAGCCACCCCGGCGGGTAAAACACACACACAACGCACAACTGTTTCTGTGGGCGCTGTCACAGTCTGCGAAGGCGTTACTATACGCAGTATCAACGTCCCACATTCTACGTCCCACAGTACACAGTCACAACTTGTCACACAGTCCGCTTGGCAGAAGCAACGACATAACGGCATATCAATTTTTGAAGCGTTTTACATTAAAAAAATTACAATACATGTATGAGTCAAATGTTTCCTTTATTGTACAGGGTTTGCAACGTTAGATTAACACTAATTTTAATAAAAACGCGACTTTGTTTTCTAGTATACAGAACCAATTATTAATGAACTATGAACGAACTATAACTCTGCAAGTGAACTAATATCAATGAACTATTATGCAGAAATTAGCGAAAATAAAGCTTTTAAAGTATCATTTATCAATCCAAATATTCTTACGGCCTGTTAAGTGGGGCTATCGCGTTTGCGTCTGTTCCCTTCGGCGTCACTAGAGAGAGCGACGCCGAAGGAAACAGACGTGCCCAATACAATTATTCAGACACTTCAATATGGACATTTCGATATGGACACTTCGATATGAACACTCCGATATGGACACTTTGATATGGACACTCCTATATGGACACTCCTCTACGGACACTCCAAGCGAATTCTTTTCATCTTCTTCGTCTCCGTGAGCTTCCGTATATATTCAGGTCTCATCATCATAATCATTATCAGCTTATACTTATGTCCACTGCGGGACGAAGGCCTCTCCCTGCGATCTCCAATGACCCCTGTCTTTCACTAGCTGATTCCAACTTGCACCTTGAAAATTTCCTAACTTCATCACCACACCTAGTTTTCTGCCGTCCTCGACTGCGCTTTTCCCTTCTCTTGGTATCCATTCTCTAACTCTAATGGTCCACCGGTTATTCATCCTAGGCATTACATGGCCTGCCCAGCTCCATTTTTCCCTCTTAATGTCGACTACAATATAGGATGATAGGTCGACATAAATATAGAATGATGATGATGATGATGCTATATGCCGTGCCATGCTGTAGGACATGCGGTATATGCGGATTATATTGCCACACCACTGTATCACTGTAGTTGCTCATACCAGGTCTTACATTCTGGACAAAATTATTTCTCAGAATTTTGATAAAGGCAGCCCGCAAACAAATGTCATGAAAAAAAGCAGCGACAGCACACGCCTTTTATCTTCAGTCTTCTTAGACTTAAATATTGAAAGTGCGAAACAATAGCCAGCACACGCCTTTTATCTTCAGTCTTCTTAGACTTAAATATTGAAAGTGCGAAACAATAAGAGAGCTCAAACCTTAAAATAATGGGATTTTATTGGAGCGGCTGTGCACTACTTCTGGGAGCAGCTCAGGAAAGAGGTTTTAAACATACCCGACACGGAAAAGTGGTGGTAGGGTCGCTAAGATGTTGGTTTTAATTAATAAACAGAAATGATATTGTCCGATGGCAGGATTCAGAGGACCCCTATCAGGACAGCTCGCTTTTTGAAGCGAAGCTTTATGTGCCTAGGCTAAATCGCCTGTGTACAGAAAACTATCATCATCAGCGTTGGGTCAAGCGTCGTCGTCTTCTTCCGCAGCTGGCACGTTGGCGCCCCTCGGGTTGCGCTCGTGCTTGTGCTCGGCACGCGCTCGTGCCACTGCTCCCGCGTTCTTCATCGTCGTATTTTTCCGCAGCTGGCTGCGTTGCCGCTCATAATTCCAGCGTAGAATTTCACTTCTCTTCTGTCGTCGTAATGGGGAGGCCGCGTTTACGGGGGTATGATCCATTGCTTAAGGGGGTATGATCCTTTGCTTAAGGGGGTATGATCCATTGCTTAAGGGGGTATGAGCCATTCGCTGTCGTACGTTACGGACAGATTTAATTTTGAAGCAATTTAATTTCGAAGAAAATCGCAAGCGGCAATGACGGGTGAATACTGCTAACCACGCCGCCGAGCAAACTCGAGACGCCGAACGCGAGTGACAACGGCGGACTGCGGGCATACCGTCAGTGACGTCGTTCTCTCCGTCGCGGCCGAACGTGTGCGTAACCTCATAATTGAGAAATACCTTAATGAACCCTCGTGATTAACCCAGTGGTAAACACCGGGACCGAACGTTTCAGCTTCGCTGGTTCAATTCATGCTGCCACTACAGTTGCCTTACATTTAGCGTAATATTCTAGCATGTTGCTATCGCATTCATTGCTTCGACCTTATGGCGAAACTGATTTTTTTTACATGTAGGGCGACTGTCGTACGACGCCTTGTTAGTACAAAATAATGGGCGGTACTAGGAGGAGTCCAAGTGCGAGCTTTCCTATGCGTTGGAAGAAGCGCGATTTGGGTCATGACGCGATACAAACAGGGGAGTTTTTGTCTGTGGGATGTGTGTGTTAAGGTTGCGACTGGACTATCTAGAGCAGGAGAAGGATAAGCTAGCTAAGCGGGTTGGGAAGCTAGAAACAGAACTCAAGATCGAGCAGACGCAGAGGAATGTGGTAGAAGATAAGCTAGTCCTAGCCCTACTGTATATATAATGCCCTTGCCGAGCACACGGATGCAACGGGCCACAAGATCGATTGACAGGGAAAACTCAAGAATTATCAGTGAAGGAAGAAACTTGAAAGCGCGGCTTTATCGGAGTCGTTGGAGATACAAAAAAACACGTTGCACGCTCAATCGAAGTAAGGGAGCCCTCCCCCCCGTCGTACATGGACGTCACGTGCTTACGTCACGTACTGAAGAATACATAAGCTTCCATCAACTTTCCTTCACCCCATTGTGAACTAGGCATCCCTATCGAAGCCGGAACGCCTTTTATTCAATGTTTTTTTAGCATTTTTTTTGGTCGATGTCTGTCGTTTTATTGCTTCAAGATAAGCTAGCCAACGTAGAAATGAAGCTGAGGGCCACCATTTCGCAAAGCAATGGTGAATGCTTCGATGCGAGCACCGTGAACGGAGCTGGCTCCGAAACGAGAACAGGAAAGCAAGCCGATACAACCACTCTGGAAAGCAGTGTTGGACACATCAATGATGTTCACGAAAAGGCTACCACTGATGTGGCAGCCGCGGAAGAAGACAACAATGCGAAGGGTGACGATAAGACGAGAGGGGAGGGCATCGCGGCCTAATGTGCAGCTTTCGGCGGCAAAGAAGAGGAAAGGCGTAGAGTTGTGGTTGTTGCTGATTTAAACATGCGTTAAGTAGAACCTGTGATAACGGAGAGGGTCGGTGCAGGCGAGCCAGTCCAGATTAGCGCGCTTCCGGGAAAACCGAATAGGGAAGTGATAGCGAAAGGCAAGGAACACATGTGGGACACGATGGAGAAGAGGCACCTAGTGGTGATAATGGGCGGAATGATTGACATACTGCAAGCACGGGGGAGAGAGATCGCGAAGCAAATAGCCGAATGGGCTACCGATCAGCGGAAGGTTCCAAAGGAAGTGCAAACTGCAGCGGGCACAGTGCCAGAGGTTGAAAGGCAGGGATATGCAATTGAAAGGGCAGTGCTAGCAGTGAGCAAGGAAATTTGGACGCTTGCTAATGCAATGAATTTTACGGTCATTGACATCAACCAAAAAGTGCACCGAGCAGGCCGCGAAGGCGGTTTTGTGCGTGACCGGATGCATTTTAGCGATATCGTGTAGCGAAACCGGTTGGACGTATATTCGCGGCGCGGGCTCGATCTTTTTTAGGCGGGCGCTAGGCAATCATTCAGGAAGAATAAGTATTAATTGACTGTAGCGACACACCAGTAAAGGGCTTAATTATACCACGAAGAGTTCAGAACAGACGCACAAAAGATAAGAATACAGACGATAAGATTTGCTACATTAACATGCAGGGTAGTCGCAAGCAAGAAAAATGGATAGAAAGTCAAACGCAGCTGAATGACGAAGCGATTAGCGTGTACGCCTTGACCGAAACGCATCTACGAAATTTGGAGCAGCTGCCTGTTATTGGCAATTTTGTATGGGAAGGGTGCAACAGAATGACCGGGTCAAGTAAAGGCGGAGGCGTAGGCATGCCAATTAGGCGAGGTATGAAGTGGGAAATGGTAAAAGAGACATGTAAAGAGCATTTAAGGATTAGTGGCACATGGGAAGGCAAAAAGACGTGGCTTGGAGTAGCTTACCTATGTACAGGTAATGATAGCAGAGATCAAAATAAAGAATTGATTTATTGCATTAATTAGGAGCGATATTAATGAGTTAAATCAGGCCAGGTGGTATTAGTAAAGAATATGAATGCCCACACGGAGGACTTAGATGTACTGATTCCAACAGTTCTCTAGTGTGATGAACATATGTGTGATGAACGTACCTTTATAGTAGTTAACGGGGAGAATAAGTGTCATAGACAGGTAACGTGGAAATGCGGAAACAGGCAGTCATGTATCGACTACGCCTTAGTCTCAAAAATGGTCTACGGGCAACTAGATCAAAGGATAATAGACGAACATGGAAAAATTAGTCTTGGTAGCGATCATAAAGGTTTAATTTAACATGAAATTTTGGGAGAGATACTAAGCAAAACACCAACAAATAGCATCAGAATTTCTGAAAATGATTGAGCGAATAACAGAGATTGCAATAAACATAGAGAAGAAAATGGAGTCTTTTCCTACAGCAGTCTGGGAAAATAAGGAACTGGTAGACGTTATGCAGCAGGAAGTAAGACAGACACGGCATAATAATTGTTGGATTGGGAAGAGGAAACCTCATAAGTGGCGAAAGAAAGAAATACCGCAAGCTATAGAAGAGCGTAAGCAGGCGTCTAGGGATCCTCGATAAACCAAAAAGTTGAGATTACACGAAGAATAGGTGCTCCTTAGAAAGAACAAATACCGAGAAAAGTAAGTGTGGCGAGTGAGCTCGCGCAAGAAAAAATTAAACGCGCAAGTGAACGTTGGGTGCATAACACTCGCAAAATAGACAAAGACGCCCCAAAAAGATTCTGGAACCATATAAGAGCACTCGGAGCTCCAACTAAAAATTCGCAAACGACGAGAAGGGATGAAGATATGGTAACGTCTACGAAGGAGACGATGCGCTGCAGACGTTATTAGGGATGACTTTGGCATAAAAGAAGGCGTAGTTACATTCAAACAGATCCACCTACAACAGAGAAGCCTGAGAGATCGAAATTTAGCACAGAAAACTTTTTCTTGAACAATATCTCGAATAGAAAGAAAATGTCTCGAATAACACGGCCGCAGGGCCCGATGAAATTTCTAATGCAGTTAATCAAAAACCTCGGTCCAAAGAGCAGGGCACTGCTGACTAATGTCATAGAGCAAGTGATTGGAACGAAGAAAATTCCGGTTGTATGGCCTAAAAGCACGATGAATCTGATCTACAAAGACAAAAGGGATAATATAAGACGTGATCGTACACGGCAGTTACGATAACGTCGGTGATATATAGAATGGCAATGCAAGCCATAAAATTAGAACTGTCGAACTGGGTGGGAGAAAAAAGATTATGTACTGGATAAACTACAGAATAGGTTAAGGCCAGGCAGACCCTTGGAGGATAATATGTTTGTACTAACTCAGTGCTTACAGATTTCAGTAGCTAAGAACAGACCTCTATGGATAGCATTTCTAGATATTAAGAGAGCCTACGACAACGTAGACAGAAAATAGTTATCGGATATTCTCAAGCAGGAAGACATAGATAATGATGATTTCGATGTGCTACTGAGGAATATATATAGAGACAACCAGCGTACAAATTGTATGGGAAGGCCGAAAATGTAATGAAGTGGCGGAAATTCACCAAGTACTGAAGCATGGATTTTCTCTGTCTCCATTGCTGTCCGCGCTTTATGTTAAGGGTATAGAAAGATTAATGGAAAACAGCGAATTAAGGTTTTATTTATCATACGTACGTAATGGACAAATGGTGCAACAGAAGGTCCCCAGGCTGATGCAGACGACATAGCGCTACTAGCAGACAATACAAGGAATTTGCAGACACTTGCGAATATCTGTGGCAACGCAGATATTCGCAATCTGTGGTACAGATTGTACCACAGATTGCTGGTACAGAATATCTGTGGTACAGAGAAATCGGGAATTGTCATCTTTAATAAAGAAACAAGTAATTACGCGGTGTCAATTGAACAGCAAGTCATACCCATAGTCAAGCAATATAAGTACCTCTGCGTATATATAAACGAATGAAAGACTCAATCATGCACCTACCGAGATAATCTGAAAATAAAGGGGAAGCGCAATGCAGCAATAATGAAACATATATCACTTCGGGGCCACAATAATAATGAGGCAGTGCGTGGAATCTGGAAACGAGTAATGGTTCCAGCTCTAAAGTTCGCGAATGTCAATATGTGTCTCAAATCGGATATCTTCTCGGGGTTGGAAGTTAACCACATGCGTACATCGGTAGGCCGGTTGGCTTTGGGAGGCCATGGTAAAACCGCAAATAAGGCAGTGCAGAGTGAAATGGGTTGGGCATCGTTTGAAGTCAGAGAGGCGCAGAACAAAATTAATTTTGAAGAAAGGCTCAGGAACATGGATGAAAATAAATGGGCGGCCAAAGTCCACAACTATCTGCACCTGAAAAGCGTGGACACAGAATGGGGGAAGAGGTCAAGAAAGTTGGCAACCAAGTACAGGGTAATTGAAAGTGTAAATAGACAACCAGGAGTCATCAGAAGAAAGTGAGTGAAACAGAGACAGCGAATTGGATGCAAATAATGAAAACAAGAAAGACCATGTAGAATTGCAAGTATGGGAAGGAAGAAATTAGAATGAAGAATCTGTACGATAACAAAAATAGCAGTGCCTTGCTATTTGAGGCTCGAGCCTGGTGCCTAAGGAGAAAAACATGCCGGAGCAAATATTCTCAACAAGATGAGGCATGTGTAAGCGGCAGCAAAAAAAAAAAAAACTGAAGACCACTTAGCACATCCTAATGGAATGCGAAAGGATTCACCCAATGAGACCCGTAGGTAACGTACACCTTCTAGAAGCGTTTGCATTTAAAGTGGATGAAAGCATCAACAGGGCCGGTATTTTGTAGTGATGCCTTTCCGGTGCTAATGCCTTTTCGCGCTTATCGCGCTTTGTCAGTGGTCATAGCGACGGTCCCCTCGCGTTATCAACGGGATCATCTGGCCTTGAGCGCTGGATCATAAGACTAGTATATAATAAGTCATAAGGCATCGCTACAAAATACCGGCCCAGGTCAGATAAGCAAGACACGTTTAGAGTATCGGTGCGAAAAAAAATCAGGGAAGAAATTGATACGACCCGATCCGTTACAGGCGTATGTAGCGATACAAGGAAGGTAGAGAAGTTTTGAGGGGGGAAAAAAGATTATGGGAAAGTATACAAAAATGCCTGATTAAATTAGGCGAGCTTGGTGACTATTTGTTACCTACCCCTTTGAAAGGGGATGCCAATAAATCATCGTCATAATCATAGGCCGCGTATTTAGGTATATACGTGCCACAGTTCGTCTGGTTACAGATATTTGTGTAATGAGGGAGCCTTGAAAAAGCTGAAATGTATCGTGGACCAATTACGCAGTCTGCATTCTACAACGCAAGGATTCCGCCCGTGCACATGACCTCTGAATGGTATGCTGAACAACGGTTCCAGTAAAGAAACAAAATTTCTTCTTTGGGAAGTTTGCTCGCTATCAATGATGTGCTCGTATAATACCGTCTCATGATTCACTTTATGCTACATGTTGCCATTGGGAATTCGAAGCACATTCATGTCTGCTCAGCAAAAATCGAAAGACATAGCATTAGTTTCGAAATAATCATGCTCAATATGAGCTACGGAACATATTGGCATTCTAGTTAGGCTTTCCTAAAAACATTCCCTTAAGCACTTCCAGATGACCTTACTTGGAATGCCAATGCACTATTTCCTAAAAAATTTTACGTACGCATACAGTCCAAAAACAAGTCTCAGTGTCGCCCAAAGGGGAGTCATTTATAGCAGTAGCAAACTATTAGACAACTACACGAAGATAAGGTTCGTAGTTCGATTGGCGGTATAAATTGCAGTAAACATTCGCTTAGTAATTAAACTAACAATCACAGTGCCGCAGAGGCACGGAAAAACATGAACATATCTGACTTGATGACCGCAAACACTCGCTGTCCGAACGCTGGTGTGACGAAGAGCACCAGCAGGGGGGGGGGGGGGGGGGGGGGCGAGGAACACTTCGCGCTGCCTCTCGCTTCAACGCGTCTCCATAGCTTGCAATTATGCGACCTCCAGCACTGGTGCGCGAGAAGACAGCTCACATGTAGCCGCCATGTAGCCTAGCCCAGCACATGAACCCCAGCCACGGCTGGGCTAGAGGAGGAGACGCACGCTCACCTACTTAAAGGAAAAACACCCTGTGTATTGCAATTTCAAAGGTATTCAATACTTTCTTTCACTCTAAGCTCAGATTTTCATGTCAATAAGTGGAATGCTGAAGGCAACCTTCGTTTCTTTTCTACGTGGCTTGCTCTATTTACATTAGGAAAAAGAAAGAAAAAGTAATCTTTGAACGAATGAGCCGCTAACTTCTTTGAAAGTAGTCTTTCATATAATGCAAGCACTGTACATTGCACGGAGCTCTAGTCAACAATAACTAGGACATTCGTTCCACTGGAGACGGCGCTGTCATTCGGAGGTTTCGTGCCAGTTAACTTCAGATGCAAACTAAGGCGATGTTATTCGTTTTCATGGAAAAACGATATCATTTTTTTCGGTATATTTTGGTATAGTTTTCATTGCCCAATGTCATCACGGTTAAACGTGATCAGCAATGAACTAAGAATCATCAAATTTCCTCTGATCATTATCCTGTCATTGAAATTCTCTTTGCTTAATCCTTAACGCTGATCCTTTCATCAGTGCTTTCTTTGTCTAAGGCTACGTAGAACACAAACACGAAGCGAAGCACTGGATCTAATTGGGCTTTCTTACTGCGGTTACCGACTTTCCCAGACAGGTATTCTTAGTCTGAGTCGGTGTGTGTGTGTTGCTAATTGAATCCGGTATTTATTGTGTTGTTACTAACTTTACTAAACCGACATCCTTACTCTGAGCGTCTGTCTTGCATTAGTCGCATCTTATTACATGCCTGGACATTTGCGAAAAAAGGAGTAATAACCTCCTTTTAGTAATACCAGACAGTCCTAAGCGCTGAAGGGAAGGCTAAATTGTACTGCAATACGTGCTGATGGCGCAACAGAAATAAAAAAATAATAAACGATGCTAAACCTCTTCTGCAGTTTGCGAAATAGACTGGCACTACACATTTTCAAACAGGGACTTGCTTGCCAATGCTTCATTGCGCTTGTTTTGATGGTATGGAAGCCTTAGTTCGTGAAACAAAACGATTATTCTGTTTTTCAAAAATTTACCTTTTTTTCACTGCGGTGAGTGGTCATTTTACGTAATTTGTTTTTCAAGTTCTTTATTATAGCAGTCCTCTACGTTTCATTTATGATGTCTGTATTAAAATTGTATCTCAATTGTCACTTCCCGATCTCATAACTTTATTTTTTCTTTTTTTACATTTTATCGAGGGGGTCACGTGACAATTTGGAAGCCATGCACTTCCTGCTACTACATGTCCCTTCTTTATAGGCTAAGACACTATCAGCGATGAAACTTGTTCAGAAAACAATGCTAACGTAGAAGCAATGAAACAGATAGTACATAACATGATTTCACACTTGAGCGTGCCTTTGTCGAATGTAAGCTATTTTTTCCTTAATTAAAGTACTTCTTTGTCTTCCGCTTTTTTCTTGATAAGTGCCACAGTTGAGCATCCCCGTCATCATCCTCATTGTCATCTCCATCACAAATACCATCCTCATCATCGTTCCCTGAAGCTCTGTAGAACTGGTTGGTTACGTCAACAGTGTACCCCAGCTCAGGAAATAGATGTAACTTGTTTCGCATTACAGCGCAAATTAAGCAACAAAAACAAAATGCGCATGTGTCGCGTTCCTTTAATTCTTGAATGGGCCAGAAGCGTGCTTGCTCCTGGTCGAATTTCTTTTTCATACACTTCAAAATTTGGCACGGAAACACCATATGCCACCGCGTTTATTACCTTGCCACTTACTTGCGATGTTGTCTTCTACTTTATCGTAGTATACTCTGCCTTACATCACTGAGGCACTCTACTTGCGTTTAAATTTTCTATATCTTTTTTTTTCTGTTTCCGCGCGCAACTTTTTAAGACGCGCTCAAGGCGCCGTTGTTGCACGGCCAACTTCTCTTCTTTCCAGGCATTCCCATCGGAGAATTGCGTAAGAGCACTCAAGCTCGACATGACGTAGAATCATATGTGATGGGGTACTTGCATATATAAAACGAATGCAACGGGGAGTGCAGCTGTGCGCGCTCGGGTATACGTAGCTGCGTCTATTAATGCGCATGCTCGCGCTCAAGCACGGACGTGTATTCGCGTATGACCACAAGAACCAGGCGCATTTGCCAGAAAAGCGCCATTATTCCAGAAACTGCCCATAACGGCGAAACAAGATTTAGACTGTGTGTATGGGTAGCCTTAGTCGAATTGTTGTTGGCTCTATGCCCTGCACTTAGAGGAGACGTGCTGGCGAGCATAAAGCTTGCCTACCAGAACGTGTTGTAGCACGACGCAGACATCATCATTACTTAGCGAAAGTACAAGGTAGATGCTCTTTCTTAGCTGAAAACCGCAGTAATCTGAGTTGGATTGCATTCACGTGTAAGAGTGGCTCAGACTCGAGACGGTGCACCGAAAGCAACAAGTTACAGGATCACGCGCTTTCTCTTGTCCACCTGTTTCTTTCTAGTGTTTTCCCTCGCGCTAGTAGTAAATTACAGCGAAAATCATCGTACAGAAACATTTTCGCTTGTGCCTTGAACATGACTTGTACCTTATTACTTCCCCGGTAGAAAGCAACGCCACCGGGGTCCTGTACACACTGCGGGCTCTCGTCATTAAAGCGGGCATTCCCACGAGCACATAAATGCGCCATTTTTCATCCACTTCTCCCCTCTTTCAAGGTTTCCCTAACTTAAGCCAACATGCCAGTATTTCCTGAATAACGAGTTATTCATTCGTAATTCGAAAGTATTTTTCAACTGTTGTCAACGTATGAAAGTGCATTTTGGGATTTTGGGAATGAATGATTGCAGAGATTTCCCCGTGTCTAAGATTCTTTAAAGATCCCAATGCAAAAACAGAGTGAGTGAGTGAGTGAGTGAGTGAGTGAGTGAGTGAGTGAGTGAGTGAGTGAGTGAGTGAGTGAGTGAGTGAGTGAGTGAGTGAGTGAGTGAGTGAGTGAGTGAGTGAGTGAGTGAGTGAGTGAGTGAGTGAGTGAGTGAGTGAGTGAGTGAGTGAGTGAGTGAGTGAGTGAGTGAGTGAGTGAGTGAGTGAGTGAGTGAGTGAGTGAGTGAGTGAACACGATGCAGCGAAGACGGCATCGCGATCTGAACGCATACCTAGTGGCCCAAGCTTATTGACAACTTAGGTCACTGGGTTGGCATAGAAGTCGTGACGATGTCGACTGACGACAGTCGTATAAAGACGCTGGAGTAACGACGATGGAACGATCACGACGGAACCACGACCACGATCACTTACCTGGTAGTTCGTCGGTCCGAAAGACCCATAGATGGACGGATGGATTTAAAACGACTGAAGAAGTAAGCAAAGAATTCTAATCGTGTTAAAAAAAAACAGATCTTGACGTGCTCGATAGTGACTCTCTCCATGATGTACGGCAAAGTATGATTAAGCAAGCAGTGCCTAGCTTGAATATTAAAGTACGCATATGAAAGTCCGCTGTGCGTATGAGTAGCCTTCACTAAATCATACAGCTATCGCATTGGAAGGGTTGACTCACCCATGTGCGCTAAGTGCAAGTGTGAAAAGGGCATCGATCATTTCCTGTGCCACTGTACCCGCTTCGATAAACAACGCCAGATTCTCCAGAGCGGGAGAGAGAGAAAGGGTGCATAGAAAACAAGGGAGGTTAATAAGAGGTAGTTCAGGTTTTCTACCCTGCACGAAGAGAAGGAGTAGGTGGATAAAAAGAGAAAGAGAGCGGCAGAGGACAGAGAAAGAGGAAGAGAGACGAGCACAAACAAACCGCGTCCGCTAAGGCTCTACAGTGTGCCTTGAATAGACTGGGCGATCGGCCATTTAAAGAAGCAAATTTCTTCACAGCTCTTCAGCACAGAAAGCCACTCGAGGTCTTCTAGAGCACGGGAAGGCGACAGACGTGAGTGACGAACCGCGACGACCCATACGGCTCACCATTCACTTCCCAACCCTGTATCGGCTCATCTTTGACTTCCTAACTCTGTATCACGAAAGAACTTTAGGAGGAGCCGAAGCACCTCCCTCCTAATTGTCCAATGTCCTCGTGGAATTGGGCTCCGAGTCAACTTCTTTTCGGAACCTGGTGTTGTTAGTTGTACTGCAGTGTGTTTCAGGGCGTATCACGCTTGACAGGTGACCGAGCTATTGCGGGCAACTTTTGCAAGGCTAGGTACACCTGCAGCAAGCAACACCCCTCTTCCTCCTCCTCCTCCTCGAATGCCCGACTATAACCACCCTGCACCTGGCTTAGCGCCTGTGAAAGTGTGAACAGACTCTTCTGTCTTTTCTGTGTTTTCTGTCTCTGAACAGACTTTTCTGTCTCTCTCTCTCTCTCTCTCTCTCTCTTTTACTCCCCATAGCCATCCCCACTTGTAGGATAGCAAACTGGACAACGTATGGTTACCGCCATTCTCTCTCTCTCTCTCTTTCTCTATACGCGTCGTAAATTATTTTGTTGCGTTGTTTAGCTTCCAGGGCGCTGCTCTTCTCAGTAGGACAAACTATCGATAGATCTACAAGCTTTGTTAAGAAAAGATAAATCGTCATCTACCACCTGTGAAAATTCAGGGCAACGCATTTCTTATGAAATGACACTGAGCGGGCCGCCTGGCAGTTTGCTTCCCATGAAGTTTTGGTCTGTTCAATTCAGCTTTATTCAACATCTGAGAGATGTTTGGAACACGGACAAAAAGCCTGAGAAGGCTTGACTGGCTCCGTGCACCAGAGCATGGTATACAGTGGTATCAGTTCCATACATGTACAGACAAAACGAAATGAAGCTGCTGGCTGTTGAACTTACACTAAGGATAAAGATTAATTTAAGCGCTGTTGGCACTGCTGTACTCGCATGATGGCCACCATGAGAGGATGCTCGGCCATTCAGACAAAACGGAAGGTGGGCTGCAACGCCGACCTGACCTTTCGCCGCCACCTTCGCCATGACGTCAGAGATTTGGCAGTGTCTACTTAGATCCTGCCAACTGTTTGTCAGGAAATAAAATGACTGTATTGTATTCTAAAGAAACCATAGACTCTACCTAGCAGCTTGGGCCAAAGGGAACACCTCAGGGGGCCCCCGGTGATCTCCCCGACGCTGTTCAACATCTCCATGATCAACCTGTCGAGGGCCTTGAACAAGATCCCGAACAATAACAGCACGATCTATGTGGACGACATCATCTGGTGCCCAAGCGGATGTGAGGGTCAGGTCGACGGCGCTTTGCAAGAGGCCATCGATATGACGGAGTGGTATCTCATCCTCACCGGGCTAAGGTGCTCGCCCGCTAAATACGAGCTCTTACTCTACAAGAAGAGGACCAGAGGCGGTTCTCACCGGTCCTGGAAGCCAGCAATGGAGAGCCACATTGCGTTATTCACTGGTAACGGCTCCCCAGTTCCGCGGGTGGACACTATGAGGGTCCTGGAAATGTTTATCGAGTCTAACGGGGCCATTAGAGCCGCCGTCAAACGCATTTTTTTCAATACCGAAAGCGCCCTCGGACTGATCCGAAGAATCACCAACAGGTACCGCGGAATCATGGAGGACAATCTGATCTGGATTATCCACGCATTCGTGCTATGCCACCTCGCTTATTCGGCGGCTATGCACAACTGGCTCATGTCAGAGCACAACGAGATCAATGCCCTAATCAGAATAGTATTCAAGCTTGCCCTCGGCCTTCCCGTCCGAACACATACAGAATTCTTCCTCAAGCTGGGAATTCACAACATGTTCGAATAAATCGTTCAAGCCCAAGAGTTTTCTCAGTCAGGCTCTCGGGCACCCCACCGGGCCGAGCCATACTTGGCATGCTGGGATGCAACCCCACGGTCGTAGGTCCCGACGCTGTTAAGCTGCCCAACGACATAAGATCCATACACCGGATGCCACGCAATGTGCATCCGACCTACAACGAAGGACGAAGACGAGCCAGGGGTAAAGCTCTGCTCGCCAGTGCTCGCTTGGACAAGGATCGAACATGCTTCGTAGACGCTGCTTCGTGCGCTCAAGAAGAAGCCTTCTCCTCAGTGGTCATCGACTGCGATTCCAAAATCATCAGCTGCGCTGCCATCCGCACGTCTAGTTCCAGCGTTGCAGAACAGGTTGACATTGCTCTTGCATTGACGGACGGTGTACATGACACAATTTATTCAGACTCCAAGACCACTATCAGGGCCTTTCAGATGGGAATGGTAGCTCCACAGGCCCTACGTATCACCCAAAATGCCAAAGACCTCAAACATCACTCATTGGCCACGATTCCCTGCGCACCTTGGAACCATTGAGGGTGTCTCGCTCAACCCCAACGAGAAGGCACACTCGGCTGCACGAGGTTTGACTGACCGTGCGCCGGGTAACGCGTCCTCTCCTGGGCGACCCGAGCCTCTCTGCTCGTACAACGAGATCTGCAAACATAGTTATCTCTCAAGAAGACTCCTGCCTCCGCCGCACTCCTCGCTGTGCAGGGCCCACGCAGTCACTCTCAGACTTCTACAAACCAGCACTTACCCAAGCCCTGCAGCACTGCACACAATGTAGCCCAAACGGTTCCCAAGCCCGGACCGCCCCCTGTGTTGTGGTTATGCGGACTTCGAGCATGTCCTGTGGAGCTGCGCCACTGCCGGTCCCCCTTTTACCCAAGAGGAAATGAAGAAGCTTATTAAGGCCCAGGATCAGACCTCTCAAATCCTGGTAGCCCATAGGGCCCGCGAGAGGACCGTCAGATTTGACCTGATGGTCCCCGAGTGGGCCTAGCCAGGTGACGTTGAGTTTACTCGCGTCTATTATGGACCGAATAAAGTTGTTTCACTCACGCACCCCCAAACTATTCGAATACGACAATTCTAAGTGCGTGACGTCATATCGACGCACCCACGCTGATGTTGTTGCGTGAACTTAACTGAAAAGCTTAGCCTCACCTTTGTTTTTGTTTTTCCAGCAATCATTAGCGTTTTTCCGCCAACTGATGAAAACAGACGTTTCAAGGACTCCATTTCCAATGTAAACTCATTTAATCAGCGTCTTGTGTACCCCCTTTGCGTATACTTCATCACTAGATGCAAAATCAGGTACGTTTAAATATAAAAAATATGCAATTAGTAGTACGCATGGAAGCACTCACGTTAACTTATTTTTAAGAGTACTACTTCGTCTGTGTTCGTTGTGTGGATCCATACTTTCCATTATAAACAAGCACTTGTCCCGTATGCAAAGGCCATTATGAAAACCCGGTCGTATTTTTAAGTGCTGTTATACGCTTTAGGTTGTGCTGCGTCGTTCGTCACATGGGCCCAGGACTTCGTCAGGAATTTTCGTTCGACTGTAGTACTGAAGCTGCTGGACATCTCTGTCCGAATAAAACCTGAATTTAATTGAAAAGAAATAACCACAGCGGTGCCAATACGTATTAAAGGATCGTTAGCGCGTGATGGAAGACGATGACGGCGGTTACTTGCACATAATCAAAATTGTGGCGTGAGCTTTTGCATACTGGGAAGACACGATGCCGCGGGTTTTGTACGACACTCAGACATTTGACGGCAATCCGAGCATTTCTTGGTGTGGTTTTACTCTGTGCGCCGTCGGCAATTTTCGGCACCATGTTTTGGTCACACCGCGGCTGGATTTCGGCGAAATCGGTCATATAATGCTTTCACTTAAAAAAAAAACGCTCATGCAGTGCCGCAGGATAGAAGCGCAGTTCGTGCACGTGGTTAGGGAGCCTACATGCAACGCTGATGTAGGCTCTCAACACGTGGTAAATCAGTCGCGCTCTCTCTGTGTTCATCATGTCGTCCGATGAGTAACTTAGCGCTCCTTGGTTGAGTATGCGGCGTGAGCAATGTGGAAAAGGCGAGTGATGAAGTACCTGGCTTATGGGGTGGTCGGAGTTTCCGAAAACACGCTTCCGAAAGCACATTAGGCGTGCTTCCGAGGCGGCGTGAAAGTTTGCACGCCATATCTGGTGCAATTCCTTCGCAGTTGCGACAACTGCATCTACTTTCAAAGCACGCCAAAGCCGTTTGTTTTGCATAACAGCAGGCGGAATGGCGTGGGCGCTCTCTACCGCTCACTGTTACCCCTTTGTTTCCCGCGAAAGTAACATCAGCGCCAACACGAATTCTTGCGTCTTGGTTCTTTGAAATGCATGAAGACACACACACGAGAAAGAGTGTTTCTATAAGAGCTTCGAAGTGTCACACACGTCGGAGTTAACGCTACAATGCGCGAAGACATTTACAATAAGGATCTAACAGACGTAGAATGATGACAACGATCGTAGCCGCTGGTCAACAACGATCTTAGTTCTTTGTAGTACTGGCAGTGATTAAGAGCTTTCTGCGGAAGCGGGCTTTTCAAGAACTTGCTTCTCATGTAGCTTCCGAGTAGAGTATTGCGACCTGCGTTGAGTGCAGACACCGTGTTCAATTTCAATTCGTCAGTTTCAGTTTTGTTTTCGTAAATCTGAAGTATACATTTCAAAGAAGACGTAAATGCAGAAATGGGTCCCATAGTCCACAGACTGAATGCGAGGCCTCCTGTTAATATGTACAGTGTGTTTCACACTTTGGGTGAAACAGACTGTACACCAAAGCAGAATAACTATACAATGAGAAACATAAGGTTATTCAGAACAACTAACATTATGCAATGTAGAACAACTTTCAGTGAATATACGCAGCAACATTGCAAACAAAATGAATTATGAAAACTTTTATATTAAGCAAACATAAACGCACATTTCTTTTCATTAAATCAAGGGGGCCCTCTTTTATACCTGCAGACAATGAATTTCATATTAAAACAGATGGGAAATTGACAGTGAGCTTGCCGTAATTAGTTCTCAGCTTAGCTAATAAGTAGTAGGTAGTAAGTAGTTATATGATGTAGGGAAACCAGTCGACGGAACATGAGGAAACTGACTACGATGTAGCAATGGAAAACGAAGATTTCTAGACACGTACTTTACCATCAAAATACAAACAAAATATCTGTTCAGATGTTGTACAGATAAAATGGTATGCGTAAAAAATTAACGAAGTGTTATACATGAAACCACTAAAGGTTATTATTGCCCGTACTGCTTGATGATGAATGTGTTGAACTTAGGATAAGTGAGCACCGTATGTGTTGCCACATGACGAGATACAATAGATTATATGACTGGGTCATTCCACGCCAACTGTCCCAACTGTGGTGCTTGAGAAAAATTATTTCTTAACAAAAATTGCAAAAAATACACGTATACAGCGTGTTTCACTTAACTTGTGTCAAACCTTAAAAATATGCAAATGCTACGTAGCTGGACAGAACCAAGGTAATGTTGTTTGCCGTCGCTTGGAGATACTCGGATTATTTTTGCATTCCACCTAATTAGATAATTAGTCTTCAATGAGTAACCAACGTCTCAAATATTATAATTAGATGACAAGTGGCAATGAGAAAATTGCAAAGGAACATGAGAAACTCCCGATACAGCTTTCTATTGCTCAATACGTGCTACATGAGAGTGTTTTTCCGAGCATCAAAGGTGCCCGCGAATACACGCAAAGTGCCTCGAGCGGTCAGTCGCGCGACAATTTTTGGATGTATTTGGGCGCTTCTTCCACGCTGACTGACTAAATAAACTTTATTAAAACCAGCGAGAGGTGGTGGCTCGGAAAAAAAATTTATGTAGCACGTACTGAGCAACAGAAAGCTGTATCGGGAGGTTTTTGTGTTTCTTTACAATTTTCTTATTGATGCTTTTCATTTAATTAGAATAATTTAGAAGTTGATTAATCAATTAAGACGAATTGTGTGGTTAGGTGGAATGCAAAAAAAAATAACATGATTATCTCTAAGCGACGGCAAACAGCATTACCTTGGTTCTGTCCAGCTAGATAGCATTTGCATATTTCTAAAGCTTGGCCCAGGTTAAGTGAACAACCTGTATAAGCATTACTTGCACAGTACTTTCCCAATATCACGCGCTCGTGACGCCTGCGGTAAAAGGATGTTCCACATCCGCCGCCAAGTTTTGTGAGTAGTGGCGCTAGCTAACACTCCCAGGATTACTTCTACTAGTAAAACATAAATACCCTAGAAAGTGGATGGGAAAACGGCACCGCGGTAGCTCAATGGTAAGAGCATCTCACGCCGTAATGCGAAGACGTGGGATCGTTCCCCACCTGCGGCCAATTGTTCTAACGCGATAGCGTTAAGGGTTCCGTATCGCAGAAAATTCGGCGTCGGCCTGGGCTCGCCGGCGTCGTTGGCGGAAATAATCATGCCGAACCACCCTGACTGGGCAGGCCCCTCACTTGACGTAAGGCACTACACATTTTTTTTTTAACATCACAGCACTTATATTGGTCAAATAAACGTTTTCTTTTTTTTTCAGTTTCTTACTTGAATACATTATTCATAATTCATTCTACAATAAGTGGTCACTAGACACAGGCAAATCATGTGTTACGTGAACGAGTCGTAGAGACAAAAATAGTCTTATTTGTCTTTAAGAGCGTACGGGCCTTTCCAATGCCGGTATATTCGAGGTCTCACGGTAAAAAAAAAAAAAAAAAAAAAAAAAAAAAAAAAAGCTGCCATCTATTTGTTTAATATGGACTTCTATGTATACACGCGTTGTTCGAAAGAGCGAAACAACCCGTAATGGGATTTTTGTGGGCCACAGCTATACGTGTATAGCACATCGATTCCGGCAGCGTCCCCGCTGTTTCTGAGAGCAGCCGGACTCGAGGATCTTAGTATGCAGTCATCGAAATCGTGTTTTGGCGTATTCAGTTTGCTCGTGATATGACAAGAGCGTCCTCACTATTCTTTATTTGCACTCTAGAGCCGCAGAGAGGCGTGAGAGCATGTAGGTGACTGTTTCCGCAGTAATGTTTCGGTATAAGCCGGTGTGTAGCGGCAAACATGTCCGAACGTGTTTACCTATCCTGGCTGCTTCCCGTTCGATCAGCAGCGTAAACTTGCTTATGGATGCCGGAAGCATCGCGGACCACTGATTCCGAAAAGGCCGACATGCGTTTCAATGAATGCAATGAATTGATGCAACTAATACTTTCGGAAAACATTACAGCGTCGACGTAATGCAGGCTATATAGGGGATACATGCGAGTGTCTGGGTAACGATGTTTTGAACTCCATATATGAGTGTGGCCGTTATCATAAATAGCGAGAAGCAAGCTTTGATAGACCGGCATCGCTCGTTGTATTTGCATACCTTTCTCTTTTATGGCCGCTTGCTATGAGAAGCCAACCACCGAGTGTTTCCAGTCACATGCTTGGGCGAACAACTGGTACATTTTCGTCAAATGAATTCAGGAAGCTGTTCTCGTTGGTACACGATTTAACCTAGCACGATTTCTCTACTACACAGTTTATGAAAATTTTCGGTCATGTCTGGCTCACGTCACCATAATGAAACGCATGTTGCGCTTGTCAGACTTGACGTGACGTCCACAAAAAAGAACACATGGAACATGCTTTTATTTATGCTAAATTAACTCCCTCAACTAGCCCATATGTCACCATATTATCAGATCATAGAATGAGTGTGTTATTATGCCCTTCTATTTATGCTAGTTACCCGCACGCCGTTGCTCAGTAGCTTTGGTGTTGCGCTGATTACCTCGAATTCGCGAGTCCGATCCCGGCTTCGGCGGCGGCCGCATTTTGGTGGGTGCCAAACTAAAAAAAGGCTCCTGTGTGCTCTGATCTTGGTGCAGATTGACAACCCCAGGCTAATCCGAACTCCAAAACCACGACGTGCCTCAAAATCAGACCGTGGCTTTGGCACGCAAAACCGCAGAATTTAATGTGTTTATTTCTGTTCTGTAAAATTCTATGTTGATTCTGAGTGCAAAGTGCACCCCTAGTTAAGTGGTGCGCACAATTGGCATTTCAAAAAGCAAAAAAATAAAAAGAATGGAACACAGTTTAAAGAAGTCAACTTTCTGTTATTGTGTTTTGTCTATTGCTTTCATTCATTTTTATTTTCGTTTCTTTAGTTGTGTCGTTCTTATTTATTTATTATTTATTTATTTATTTTATTAGAGCGAAAGCTCTCCTACCCCATGCCTGGCGAGGTCATTCATCCCTTCATACATCGCAATGACCTTGAGCCGCCGAAGCGCGAGCCGCCGGAGCGCAATTGTGGCAGTGTGACGTCACGCCACGTGATCCGCTGCGGAGAGGCGTCGCAGCTGCGGTACCCTGTGACTAGGCGACGGTTTAACGGCTGCTTCGCCGGCGCTTGGTCGCTCAGTCTCGCCATAGATGGCGCGCCGGCGGGGCCGTATGTGCGTGTGCTTCAGCGCAAGCGACCGGCTGAATCCAGTCATCCAGTAGATATAGCTAGATGGCAGGCTGCGAAATCTCGAGCAAAGGCAAAGTTGTCTGCTGAAACACCGCTGCAAAGGGAGGCCAAATTAGCACGTTGTAGAGAAGCTTACCAAGTGCAGAAGCGTGCATTATTTAAACACTGTGGGCATAGTCTTTGCAAAACCAAGCCAAACAGACCTTTCGATCGTGATGACTAGGTTTACAAGAGTTAGCCCTCAACCAATTATTTATTTATTTATTTATTTATTTATTTATTTATTTATTTATTTATTTATTTATTTATTTAGTATAACAGAGAAATGTAGTAACGAAGGAGCCCTCTTCAACAATCTCTTCCACAGCAACCCAATTAAAACAGAACAGACGTAACAACATTCTTAAAACTGCCATATTGGCTTTTCAAAGTGTCATATACACCTTTCAGCTAGGCTGCTCTCCCTCCCCCCCCCTCCTCTCCCTTCCCCTCCACATTCTGGCTGAAACGGGGCATGAGTCGTGTTAATCGTCAATCGCTGCCTATGGCACCTCTCTGTACTCTGCTATCATCAGTTAAGAAAGCAGATTTCTGTCCTTGTGTTTTATTGCACTGGTTGCGGCTTCGGCCCGCTATATTGTTTTCACCACGAAATCCGCAGAGGTCGTTTGGCCTCAACACGGGTCCCGTACAGGCACCACGGCCGTAAAGATTATTGCCGTCCCTGGTTTGTACGGTGAAACACAACGCAACGCGCGAGCAATGCGAAAGCCTGGCTCTGTCCTCGTTTTTTCTTTTTTTTTTCTTTTCTTTTTTTTTTTTTTTTTTTTTTTTGGGGGGGGGGGCTTCCACGATAGCAAAGCTGCTGCAAAATGAAAAACACACGCCTGCTGCCGCGGAAGCTTTATACGGCGCCGTCGTAAAACATTTTTGGTCATTTTTGTAAAGCGACGTTTACTGCCTTTGCGCGCAAAACATCGCCGATATGCGTGCTGCGTTAGTAAGACAATATTCCTCTGTTCTGATTTTCCTCTAATATCGACGTATCATACACGCGGAATATTCGCACGTTGAATTACATTGTACTTCATTGGGACAGCACTGTGGTCTCGTTGTGTGTTGTATTTTAGTTTGTATTGTTTGCTCTCGAGTTCGTGCTCGGCACGCGCTCGTGCCACAAACGAGTCGACACAAGCCTCGCTTTAACCCCCCTTTGGGGCGGTCAATTTTGTTGTTGTTGTTGTTGTTGTTGTTGTTGTTGTCGTCGTCGTCGTCGTCGTCGTCGTCGTCGTCGTTGTTGTTGTTGTTGTTGTTGTTGTTGTTGTTGTTGTTGTTGTTGTTGTTGTTGTTGTTGTTGTTGTTGTTGTTGTTGTTGTTGTTGTCGTCGTCGTCGTCGTCGTCGTCGTCGTCGTCGTCGTCTTGCCTGCAGTATTCTGCCGAGCAGTAGAACTCGACACGCGTGAATGCTACTGCAATAAATTGAGGCATCAAAGAGTTTTATCGTAGCTTTCCATCAATAAACTTTTAAATTCAGCACTCCCAGGGGCTCCACCGCGTGTGACCTGAAGACGAAAGGGGATGTTTATATTAGCTCACAGCAGGCGCTTGCGTTCGAAAGCTTTCATTGAAGCCAAAGCCAGTATAGTACTTAGCTTTCCTCAAACAAGTTCATTAAGGGTCTCTCGTGGGTATAGTCCTTGTGTCGTAATTGAGAATTTGCGCTCATAGCTTGGGCACGCTCCCATATTTTGCAACTGTTTCAAACTGGTCGGTGGGCATATGTGTAATATAGTTTAGTCACTCGTTTTACTGTCACAGCATACCTGCGTGACTGAACCTGGGTCGAAAGTGGACTTGCCTTGTCCATCCGTCCGTTCGTACATCCTTTCCGCTACGCTATAATGACGACGTCCAACTTCGTCGCCTTTATTTTTCCGTCGCCTTTTGATTATCGGTTTGGGCGAAGCCCTTGCGAGCACCTTTAAGGGGCCTCACATACTGCAAGACCGAATATACGAAACGGTGTGCTGATAAACCTTACTTTGCTTAGAACAGCTCGATCAGAGGAACGAGGATAGATGAAAAGCTTGGACGAAGCGCGCTCTTCTAATGAGATTTTATTGTCATGCGGGAAAAAACCATAGAATATACAGGCTGTTTAGGCGAACACTTTCAAAATTTTTCAAGGGTTGCCTGTGGAAGATAGCACAATTCAAGTTCATGAGTTGATCTACTCGAAGAGGCGGACATTACTTGCACAAAAAATTTAAATGTGTAATTGCCTAACTAACTAAAATTTACTAGTTAAGGTTTTAACTAATTACCTTATGGCCCATATTGCAATATACAAATCCTAACCGTGAAGTTCGCAAGGTTGCTCCACTTGGAACAAATTCTCAGGATGACACCAGTTTCGAGATAACAATTTCCGAACTTTGCGGGGAAATGCATTGGCGTTCCAGTTTCTTTCGTGCTTCAGTGCATAAAGTTACATTTTGTTAACTATACTAGTTTACTATCGCAATCGATCCTTCGCCTTTCGGGCGAAACTGCGACTATTTTTTTTTTTTTTTCGATGGCCTACGATTTTGGTTTTGCTCCAAGAAGTCAGCGCGCAGAATCCATTTGAATTCTACTGGGTGGGAATCGGTTGGCCAGGTGCAGAATTCCAGTGAGGCGTTCTTGCGAGGGCACCATCAGAATCCAGCTACCATACCGTACTCAGTCTAGCGATCAGGTTAACTTGTTTGGATTGGCTTGGCTTGGTTGTACACAACAAGCGCTTTTATTTTTACCTCCCAGATGGCTCAACAGGCTTACGCGCGTGATAACGCGCGTTTACATATGTGGCCACTCCCATGTTCCGAAAATCCCTGTCGTGACACGCGCTACCACGTTCCACAAAGCGCGCGCGTAGTGTGTGCGTATCATCATGTCACAGTGCTAAACCTTTCCTATTGTTAAAATTGTAATTTTCATGACACCGGTTGGTGTCAGAGCACTTCAGTTGCGCGCTCAAATTGCCGCACCACATTTTGGCTAGCGCTGGTAGCCCATTCGCGCTCTTCACCTGAAATTTTTCGGCAACCTTTAGGGGGAAAAAAACGCCGGCATATCCCAGGCCCTATCGGAATCGATGTAATGCGAACTTAACGAAACGTTTCGACCATGAGACCACCAAGAGGTAGGCGGCTCTTTCATGACATACATGACACGCATGTCATGTCATACATTTCATGAGTCCTCACGAGTCCCTTTAGCTACACCTAAGAGAGCTTAAGGCGAAAGCCTGAGTCATGCATGAGCATGACTATGATGACTGCGACCATTAACCTTTAGCCTCTTCCTTCTCTTACTACCAAATCCGAACCCATTCTATTGGTTTTCGAGTGTTAATCTTTTTTTCGCTGAGTGATTGTCAATTTTGCTCTGTCATGGTCATGACTATGACTTCGCTGAGTCATTGTCATTCTTGCTCAGTCATGGTCACGGCTATGATTTCTGCCATCATCCTTTAGTGTTTCCTTCATTTAGTACCCACGTCCGAACCTATTTCAGTGGTTATTGAGTGTTAATATTTTTCACTGGGTCATTTGTCATGACCTACATGACGCACATTTCATCACATTTATGTCATGAACAATCGCTTATGTTCCTCATACACTCCTTTCATACTATGCCAATTTTTGTACCAACCAAGTTAACGAAACGACCATGAGAGCGCCAAGACGTAGGCGGCTGTTTCACGACCTACATGACACGCATGTCATAAGATTCATGTCATTCCACGTCATTTATGTTCGTCATATACGCTTGTTATAGTATGCCAATTTTGGTACCTACCAAGTTAACGAAACGATCATGAGATCACAACGACGTAGGCGGCTAGATACATAGATAAATACTGTCAAAGTAGCAATTATTCGCCAAAAAATGCTTCGTATTTAAAATTTCATTGGCGTTCTCGTCGACTGCAGCCCGACAAGACTGACAAAGAGTGAGCGCTTAAAGCAACAATGCTCAGGACCAAATGTTCATTAGTGAGTGCATCAAGCCACTTGAGTGTCACTTGTGTGTGTAGATATACTCGCGCCCGTTTTCAAATAAATCATTTGTTGAAGTTAGCGCATGTGTTATACTCTCCATCTGACCCTGCTATTTGGCGCTTCACTTCAAGTATGTTCTGTCAGCTAGGCCGAATTTCGGCCCTTCTCAGGCTTACGGCGCAACTTCTCTTTCATCTTCTTCTTATTCAATCTGTTCTTACTCAGTTCGCACTTCGGCAGAAATCATCAACTGCCGTACGAACATTAAGAAATCTGGAAGCAAAAAAAAAATGTTTGGCAATACCGGTGGAACGACTCTCAAGCAAATTCAAAGGAACACAATGGGAAATTACATAGAAATCGAGGCCCGCGGGTCGTATAGGAGCGCTGACACTCGAGAAACAAATTCTTCCAAATGAACGAAGTTCTCTCAACTCTACAGCAAAATAACAACGAAGGATTAAAGCTTCGACACGTGCGAAGAGATTGCGGATCGCGTCAAGGAGTAAAAAAAGGCACTTGACGGACAATACTTCTGACACGACCTTTGTATTACCTCCTTTTTTTTTCTTTCTTTCTTTTTTCAAGTCAGTCCACGTGCGCTTTGGCTTTTGCGGTTGTCGCACAGTTTCCGCATTTCTCGTCCATTTTTTTTTATTTAGTTCCCTCGCTTTCCCTTATCCCTTCGCCTACAAAAGTAATTCGCGAACGTGACGAACGGTCCCGAGGAAAGTCACTGCCTCAAGCTAAACAGTAAGAGCCGGTGTCGCTTCAAATTCATGTCAAATCAAAACTGCGCCGGAAGACACGGGGTCTTCAATTAAAGCACCAAATAATAAGACAGTCGCGTATACGAAGCTTTCTATCCTGCAAGTACTTCTCTTCCGCTTCCTCTTTCGGTCTCGCCGTATCGGTCTAGCCCGAGTGAGCGAGCGAATTAAGAAACGATTCAGCAAGGGTAACAGTGTCCTTCGCTGAAGGCCCACGCTCGCGAGCGACGCGGTCAAAGGAAACGCCGGAGCACGCAAGTTCCCTAACGCGACCTTTAGCGTTTGCGTGTCTTGGGGCGTAAGAAGACTGGGCAAAGACGAGCGCCGCCTTCTGAAACTGGCGGCGAGCGAAGCGTAAAACTAGGAGGTTTCTCTTTAAATGAGGATGGTCCTGGTGCTCTGGTTCATTCTTTTTTTCTTCTTGTGTTCTTGATTTCATGAAACTAGGTATTTGTATACTTATGGCTTTGTTTCTGTTGCACCAAGGATGGCTCGAGGACCATGCTATTTATTACCCGCTTGGAGCGGTAGCGGCAGGCTTTCGTTTTATTCGGTGCCGTTAGCCCTATAATTAGAGCCTTGAAAGGAAACCTTCAACAATACGGGTGTTTTATGCCGTGGCTCTGGACGGGTTTCGTATGCTGTGGAGGAATACGATGCTCCCAACCTTAGATGCTCGCACCAGCTGTTCACTTCATTTGTTGAAAGACTTCCGCGGATATGGGGAGTAATAGCACAAAGTTTTATTGCAATTTCACCCCCAAAGAGGCTATGTATACAGGGCAGATTGTGTGCTTAAATTTGCTCGTGTTTTTTTGTGTTCCTTCTTTGTGATCCCCTGCGCGCTACTTTGAGAGATTTAAAGGCACACTAAAGGTCAAGATTATTTTAGTGGTGTCAGTTAATTGCGCTTTGACAATACGAACGAAGAAACGAAAGTTGAAAAAAAAACTATTTTACCGCGAGTAGAGAGAGGCTCGGTATACCAGAAAATACGAAAAAGCGACAAATGGCTGGCGAGACAGTCGTTGAATTCGCCGCACCACCCTGTCGTGGCGTTTTGGATTTTCACGGCGACTGCTACAGCCTAGGTAATTTTTTTATCTGTAGAGATGGACCACATTGTGCTTCAAGAGAGCCAAAGACTGAATCTGATTAGTTTAAAGACCGGCGACTGCTACAGCCTAGGTAATTTTTTTATCTGTAGAGATGGACCACATTGTGCTTCAAGAGAGCCAAAGACTGAATCTGATTAGTTTAAAGACCTTTTGTGGTTTCACAATGGTCAGAGCTGGAAAAAAAATACTTTGAAATCTCCGACATGATACCGATGTACCCTCGCTTGGGTTGTACGAAAATCAATCAACTGAACATCGACTTTCAATTTTTTTTTCTCGAATCCTAAACCTCTTACCGCAAGGGTACCCGGAAATAAAGTTTTAACAGTACACGCCATTCGTATAAACTGACCTAAGCATTTCTATTCATAGTCCTCTGGAAATGCTGTCGCCCCTGCGTGCTTCCCGATATCACGAGTAGAAGAGTGCTGTTCTAGAATCAACGCTGTTAAGAGAAAGTAAGACATTCATCAAGCGCTGTAATGCACCCCAAAAAATGGAAACGTCTTCTATTGTCAATGTTACTTTAAGTTTTCCAAAAAGTTTCGAAATTAAGTTCAACGAATGTTGGGTGGAACGCACCTCGTATTTTTCTGAGATTCTCTTTCTCGGATATTCGGAATGTATGCAGCTCCTGCCCCGCACGGAAATGGAAAAATTAGTTGAGCGTGCTTCCTCGTTGAAAAATTACTCGAGCAGGTTTATTCAGGCCATAGCAGTGGGAAACAATTTCTCAAACGCTGAACGAATTCCTGTCGACCAGCGTGCGGCGAACATTCCAAAATATTTAACTGAAAACACGCAGGTCGTAACTGCTGAGCGAAAAAAAAATTAAATAAAAATAAACCAACACGTGTTTTTTATATGACCAGGAAGAAGCCCGAAACAGATGACGAGTTAGTTCGAAAGTATTGTGTTTCTCTCTCAAGACCAAAGTAATGGCTTTACAAAAAACATTTGTTGCAACTTTGAAGGCATAGCCGCGTGCTTTCTGGTACGTTTGCTTTTTTTTAATGTACCAGCATGACAGGTTGAAAACCGCGCAGAAGCCGCCGCCAAGAATTGTGAAAGCTTACAAAGTTGACTCAGCTAGCATTCAGCAAAGTTTTCTCGATAAAAGCGCAGACTTCACGTTTTACAAAAGCACGCAACTTTGCTGTTCTCGCTAGCTTTGTAAAGCGGGCTCTCTCTTTGGCAGTTCTGTCATGTGGCCAAGCAAAACAAAAATTGAACAGGAAAAGAGGGGTGGGGTGGGCGAATGAAACACCGACGTGAAATAGGACGCTAAGAGGAAAATGTGGAAAGAGAAGAAGACACGCGCCCGCCCACGCGCGAGAAACTCAAATATATATATATATATATATATATATATATATATATATATATATATATATATATATATATATATATATATACAGGGTGTTTCATTTTAGCTGCACCAAATTTTTCAACATTGCCTGTGGCAGATAGCACAGTTATAATCCTTGATCTAAACTAATCGATGAGGCGGCCATTACGTCCGCGAGAAATCAAAACGGCTAATTGAATAATTAACATAATTACGCTAGTTAACTTTTTAATTAATCATTTTACGGCACATCTTTCAATCTACGGGTTATAGCCGGTGAGTTCGCAAGGCGTATGCACTTGGAACGAATTCTCCGGACTGAATCAGTTTCGAGATATTAATTTTTAAAGTGTCCGACGAAATGTATGGGCGTTCCAGTTAACTTTTTGAGGAAAACGCTGTTTTATGCATTGAAGCACAAAGTTAACTGGAACGCCCATGTATTTCATGGGACACTTTGAAAATTAATATCTCGAAACTGGCACAGTCCTGAGAATTCGTTTCAAGTGGATACGCTTTGCGAACTCAGCGGCTATATTTCGTAGATTGAAAGATGTGCCGTAAAGTAAATAATTAAAAAGTTAATTAGCGTAGTAATGTTAATTACTCAATTAAGCGGTTTTATTTCTCGTGAAAGTAATGGCCGCCTCATCGAGTAGTTTAGCTCAAGGATTATAATTATGCTATCTGCCACAGGCAATTTTTAAAATTTTGGTGCAGCTAAAATGAAACACCCTGTATAGCTTCTTGTGGTAACATGGTAAGCCTATTAACAATTCCCACGCTAGCCGTAAACGTAACTCATTGTTGACGTCGCGATAAAAACTATCGGATCGTCTTGCTGGCAACATGACCTTGACGATTCGAGCACCGCAGCTGCAGCTGGTGATTCTCTAAACGCGCTCACACTCTACGTAAGATAATCATCAAATATGTTTTATTAGAGCACAGAACAAATACTGTCTAGTTCGAAGCGAACGTTCTGCCAAGAACAACATTTCTCGGATTTCGACCCTTAAACCCCATCGTACAACAACTAGATTGAAGCAAAATATACCCAAGATCAGATTGCAAGATTCGAATGGCTTAAATAGTTGCACTAAGCAAATGAACAACTTCATTTGGCAAATGATTTCTACTTCATTTTTCCACTTGTACACTCACCAAAACTGTCGCGCAGACATGGTAGAGCTTTGGCAAGTACGATTCGGAGATGAAGGGAGTCCACGGAATTGGCTGCATACTCATTCATTGAAGCGCTACAAGATCGCATAGGCGGCATAGACAGAGTATCCTGCTCTGCGTGCAACAGAGGGCATCGTTCATTCTGGGCCCAAAGTCCATCAGTATTCCTCTATAAGAGCCATACTGAACGAATGGCCTTTTGTTTGCCAAGGCTTGTCTCGTCTGTCAGGGTCTTACAACATTAGCACTTACCAAAGTATGCCTACGGCACACAGTCTTTACTTGGCTGCCTGATCAAACAATTCGTCACTTGCAGTGTTGTTGAGCAACACGTCGCAGTTTCTGGCGCAATACAATGAGTGCAGTGGGAAGCAATGGGCCGTAATGCACTGTCGGGATTACTCTGCGCGCAAAGCGTCCAAAGTTTGCACATTTGAAGAGACCGTAAAGTCGTTCCGCTCACGAGACACCCCAGCAGAGTAAATATCCGCATTTGCGAAATCCCAGATTCCCCTGTAGCAATACAGCTTCCATCTTTGTTTAAACAGACTGTAGGGTTGCCTCAGTGCACAAATGATGTTTGATTTGGTGTTAGTAACTTTTCGCAGTGCTCTCTCGAACAACTGGAAATTATTCTGCGCAGAGAATAAAAAAAAGGGAAAGGAACAAACCCGCGATCGGCGGGAACGAGTATTGAGCAACTTGCCTGGCATGGCTGTTTACCCAGGCAACCAGGTTGAGGACGATAAGCGAAACACGCAATGTGCATTTCCCAGCAAGCGGAATTGCGCAACAACTTCACAAGCAGATATTTTAAACGGTCGCTTTGTCTTATTTAGGCACGTAGCTGTGAAAAGTACTGCGCGTTCTCCAAAAATGACGGACAAACAAGGCAAACAAAGCCGTTCTAACATGAGATAATCTTTTGCCGACAAGCTTTGCGAGGACTGGTGTTACCCCCGCAATAGTTGTAACTGAGGTTTTATGGTGCAACGGTGACGTACGCCCTGATGTACTAAGAGCAAAACTCACCATTTTTTGTAACTCGATAAACCATAAACACCACGAGAACATCGGGTCTCATTGAATCCGTTGCCGCAAAATTCAGCACCTTTTCTTGTTGTTTACAAAATGGTGAGACCATGGAAAAATGTGTCATCGAAGGGCTGCCTATCCCTGTAATCATAAATAGACTCCTGCGAGTAAGGTGTGTATGAAAAACAATATAAACAAGAAAAGGAGAAATAAAGGAAAACAGGGTGGCCGATGCTAAGCCCTAGGGCGCGAAATCAGATCCAAGCCGCAGCGGCCGCATTTCGTTGTGGGCGAGAGGCAAGTAAGCCCGTGTACCGTGCATTGGGGTTACGTTAAAAAAATCAGGTGGTCCAAATTTATCCGGAGACCCTAACTATGGCGTGCCTCATAATCATATCGTGGGTTTATCAGGTAATGCTCCATATTTTTTTAACAGAGTGAATCTACACAGCGTTACTCAATTCAGGCATGGCCTGCTGTACAATATGCGTATTCGGAGCGTCCTATTTCGGCGCGTTGCGAATGTTCAGTCACATTATGTGCTTCCAGAAAAGTCTCTATCTTTACATACGCGGCATGAAAAACAAAACAAAAGAGACTTGGCACGTGGCGGAGAGTATAAAATTATTTATAAATAAAGTCTAAATATTCTGACTCAATGATTGATGCGAAAGCATCAAATAGCCCCATTCAGCGAAAAGGTCGGCGTCTGTAACAGAGAAACGGAACCTAAATTCCCATTGGCTGCGACGCCACGTCACGTGCGTGCCTCGACGGAGCAGAGAAGGGGAAAGGGGACACCTGCTGCCGTGCCAGGTGTTTCTTGAGGAGAGAGAACATCGACGCTACGCCACGTCAGCCTACCTCTCGGAGGTCTGTGTTATCCTGGCGTTCCTTGTCCGCGCAAGCTCTCGCCTGCGTTCTAACTTCGCCTCGGTCATCGCTATAATTTAATTAATGTATTTAAAAAAAGAATAAATTCGAAAGTAAAAACGTTGGCGGTAGCCAGTTTCTAGCCTAGGACCCCACGCTCAGAAGCCGAGTGCCGTACCCACTGGGCTAAACCAGCACCTCCTAAATAGCAGGCCTGTGCACTCTGCTTTATGAAATCATGCTACTCGAACCGAAATTACCATTGTCACGCCCCGGCGTGACGAAAGCGGTGACGTCAAAGTCACCGCGGTTTACTCGGCAGCGTCCCCATTAGAGTCTATTGCAGTCGGGCAAGGTCTTGTGCTATCTAGAGCCGCGTTTGCATGACTGCGACAGTAGCGCATCGCATTTCCAAGCGCGTTTGGGAAAGGCGACGCGGCGCCGTTTACGTGTAGCGCATTAACTCTCGCGAGAACGTAACACCACACGCGTGAATCGACTCGCGCCAGTAAATCTACCCTCGCCTGACGTATTACCGCTGTTTACGCGAATTCGATGCGCTAGAAATGCGATGCGACGCGCCACTGCTTATTCCATGTAAACGCGGCTTAGGAGGCGTTGGTCAAGCGGTTCAACTGCGCTCGCTTGCCCGCGAGGAGTTCATAACTCGAAGGACCGCTCAGCGGCGTTCAATTGGACGGTAATGCTTTCGCCGTCACAACTCATAAGAAGTGCTTAACCCCTTAAATGACGAGACATATAAAAACACACAAGAACGTTTATTTTCTATCTAAGTCTGCAAAACGCATCAAGAATAAGCATAATCAACCAAAAGGAAAAAATATTTTTCGAATTTTTTTCCAGAAGTGGGCTTCACCTCAAGCCACCTAAGGCTTAGTTTTTAATTTGTATAGGCAGCTCTCGTCATCTGTGAACCATAGGTGTACATTTCATTTGCCTTACATCACATGTGTGACATCACCGCAGTTGGATATCTCGCATCAGCCTGTCTTCTCTGACCTTTCTTTCAAAAGACATAAGTTAGTGTGGGCCCAGGAGGCTGTGGGCATAAAAAAAAAAAGAAATAAAAGTAATATTGCCCAAAGACAGTGAGTAGCATGCTAACGGTATTCCCGCTCTAAACCAAGAAATGACGCTTGCTTCCTGTCCTTCAGTGTTGGCCGAGGAGATTTAGCCGGAAACTTCGTATTCAGTACAGAAACTCGGGAAAAAAAAGTTTTTCTGGTATGTTGTCTGTAGGCAACACTCGTCAATAAATGGTTGAGTGCCCTCGGATTGTTTCATGTGTAGTGAAGAAGAGGAAGGATAAGTGTTCTTGCGTCTGTCGCTGTGCGCGCCATCAGCGTTCGTGGACTGCCTGGATTGCGTGAAACGTCGCTGTCTATGTAATAAATCGTCATATCACACATCGTTATTCTATACGCGAAACTGAATGCTATTGGCATCACTGGTCCCGCTTTACAACTAATTCCAAGTTATCCCATTGATAGAGAACAAGTTGTTTGTATTTCCGCAATTACCTCCCGATCAAACCTAAATAATAACGGTGCCCCACAAGGGTTAATCAATGGTCTTATTTTGTTCTTGATATATATATATATATATATATATATATATATATATATATACATGACCTGTCGCAGTGCCTTGAATACTCATAATGTCTGCGTTATGCAGATGACGCTATTGTTCACTGTTCTGGCAAAGACATCGAGTATTTAATGGCGAGACTTAACAGTGATGCTGATAATGTTGTAAGCTGGTATCAGAATTTTTTTTTATTGCGATAGCAATTATATGGACACTCAAAAGCAGATTTCTGCCGTCGGCGTCGCCGTCGCCGTCGCCGTCGCTGTCGCCTTCGCCGTCGCCGTCGCCGTCGCCGTGAGGTTCCGTATGACGTCATTTGGAGATGAAATCGTCGCCGATGATAAGTGGTTCTTGAGGGAAAGGGAAAGGTTGGCGCTATCTTCTGCAGGCCGCGCGCCGAACGCTGTATGTGCGAGTGAAAGGGCGCGAGGGGCGCGTCTTTCACGGGGAGTGAACGCGCGGCGGAGAACAAACGCGCGTTCTGCGCCGTGCTCGCTTAAGGGCTGCAGAAGTAGGCGTCTCTTTTCTCCTTTACAATCACCATATATGTAGAGCAAACGCGCCTTCTTCAGACGCGCGAGAGGCCGTGGGGGAGGGGGAGGGAAGGGAGGCGACGTTTAGCTGCGGCACCAAGTGCCTATTTATATCAGAGGCTCCAGCAACAGTCACCAACGCCGCACGCATTTTGAGCTAACGCGGGCAAAACGCCGATGGCGTCGACAACAGTTATGCGTGTTGTTGCTACCAAAGCCGCTCACCTTACTTCGTATGACATTGCTGTGTTGCTATCGCATTCATTGCTTCGCCCTTAGGGCGAAACTGTGACATTTTTTTAGAATTATTACCGCTAAAAGAATTTTAAAAAAGAACCATCGGTATTAATGAAGTCAACGGAACATTATAGATCTAATGACACTGCGTTCCTAGATGTAGAACTAGATCAGCACTTGAATTTTGACAAACATGTTAACTTAGTCACCCAAAAATGTGGCCTTTGGTATAAGGGTTGTAATAGATATTCGTTCGTTTCTTACTACAGATGCCCTCATGACCATTTATTGTGCGTTCATTCACAGCCATATCGATTACCGTATTTCATCATGCGGCGATACATACCCAACCCTACACTCCTTTACAGCATGATCAAAATCAGGCCATCAGAATTATAACATTCATCAGATTTTCACGCAATGTTTCGTAATTAATACGCTGTCGTAGCATACTGCCTGTTCCCAAACTAAACAAGCATTATCTTTGTTTTCTAGTACACAGATCTGCTTTGGTAAACTTCTTATGCTTGTAATTAGCAGCTGTCAGTTCCCTATCCATAGCTACATGCGTATTGCAACACAAAACAACTTGTTGTTGCCAGTGCCTAAAAGCAACTATGATAAATTCCCTTTTACGTTTGCTACCACTTAATATCATGAATCTCAAATTTAAGGTGCGCTCATTGCTTTTTCATTGGCCTTTTTATTGAATTTTGCCCTGCTGCCTTGTCTCTCCCTTTATTTCTCTGTCATTTTCTTTCTTTTTAGGTGGATATTACAATATATGTAAAGTTTCGCATACGCCCTAAATACTGCAATGTATGTTTTAGTGTTCGTGTCATGCGTTGTAGAGGTCCCTCATCAATCCTTAACACTGGGACCAGCATCTGTATGTACATTTTATTATGTATGTATATATAATTGCTATGATAAAACAATAATTATTAATTAAATTATTAATTGATTAATTGAATAATTGCTTGATCGCGCGCTTGATAGATTGATAGATTGATTGAGTGAGTGCGTGATTGATTGATTGATTGATTGATTGATTGATTGATTGATTGATTGATTGATTGATTGATTGATTGATTGATTGATTGATTGATTGATTGATAAAACATGGTTACTTCAAGTTAACAAAACATGCACGAAGTCACACACTGAGCATATCCACAATCGATTGCCTTTCTGAAAGACTGCCTAAAGAAACTGTCTATCAAAAAGTCACAAACAGCTGTGGCAGCATGCCCTTATTTGTCTGGGCACGACCAGGAACCAAGAGCCTTGTCCACTGATAAAGTATGGTTTGTATTATTGTACAACAAAACGCACGTGTTCTATTTGCGCAGTTCAGCTATTGTAGAATTCAGGATCGACTAACAGAAGGAAGAACGCGACTTAACTCGTTGTCTTAAGAAGAAGCTCATAAGGTCTGCAAGCGATAAACTTTGCCGTTGGCTTCACAAGGCAGTGGGCGCCAACGTGTTTCTGGGCTATCACAAAAAAAAAAACGGAGTAAGAAATCTGTGACGCAATAGATTCGATAGAGTAAGCCTGTCATCTTCGCTTTCGGTTCAGGCAATATTTGCTGTCGTATTTATCTTGCGGCGCCCTCTGCGAGAAAGAGAGAGAGGCCGTTCGCTTCAATTACGTGGCTTGTGCCGGTGGTGCCAGTTATTACAGCTGCTAGACCGAAGCCAGAGTGGGAGCACACAGAAGCACAACTTACGCCAACAGCCCCAACCACGCTCCCTGATATATCGAACGCCCGTAGGAACAGCTTTGATCTACTGTGAGACGTTGCATAAGCGCCGTGATTTTCTGACCCGTAGCCGACATCGTCGTCAGCGAGGACTGTACCATAAAATTACACGTCAGTGCGTCCGATGACGTATCTCAGAGCGCCTCGCACCACGCTCATCTGAACGTAGTGCTCGCCATCGGGCAATATTGGACAGCACCGTACACGGAATATAACCTCGCGCGGTGCCGCGATGACTTGTCGTTCACGTGCCGTCGGGCGCATCTCCTGTTGCCACCCACAAAGTCCTCCGATTGGTCAATCACATTCCACGTCATCTACGTCTTACGTCATTTTCTTCGGGCGGCAAATCCGCTCCTTCGTAGCTTCAATGAAGAAACTTCGCAGAAATATCTGAAAAGTAAATCTAGACTACGAAAACAAGCGACGTAAAGAAAGATAGACAAATTATGTATATTGGTACGTGTAGCTGATGTAAAAGCCTATTTACAGTATATTTACACGAAGCCTAACGGTGGCCAAGATGGCGACCCTGTACCAATCGGGAACACGCCGTCTTCCTCCTCTTCAGGGCAGCCACAGTGTGGTGGCTGTTCCGTATCAATATAAACAAAGGGTGTGCGATACCGAATCGTAAATTTCGAATCGAAGATCAAATCGCACCAAGAAAAAAGAGAGCCGAATATAGAATCACCCTCCGTGGTGGCGTAGAGGCTTCGGCGTGGCGCTTTCAAGCCCGAGGGCGCGGGATGAAATTCCGACCTCGGAGGCCGCATTTAGATGGGGGTGAAACGCAAAAACGCCCGCATACCGTGCGTTGGGTGCTCGTCAAAGAACCCCATGCGGTCAGGATTAACCCTACCGTGGTTTCCGCACGAAAATCCCAGAATTTAATTTTAATGCGTTGGCATTTAGGAGTGTAAAAGTGCAAAAGAAAGCGTATGTTTGTGAAATGTGGGACGCATGTCACGTGGTGAACGTAAAGAGGGAGAGTAGCATCTGTATGTATGTATGTATGTATGTATGTATGTATGTATGTATGTATGTATGTATGTATGTATGTATGTATGTATGTATGTATGCATGTATGTATGTATGTATGTATGTGTATGTATGTATGTATGTATGTGTATGTATGTATGTATATATGTATACGTATGTATGTGTATGTATGTATGTGTGTATGTATGTATGTATGTATGTATGTGTATGTATGTATATATGTATGTATGTATGTATGTACCGGGTGTTTTTTTAATGTTTACGGTATCTTTAAAAATCGTCTGTAGCATTTAGGACAAATCTGCTTAAGCAGCTGAAATATTTAAGAGATATGTGTACATTACATATACTCTAGAAATCAATATGCATAAATGGCTAATTAACTTCGCAACTAATTACTTTCGCGCACATATTTCAGTACACGAATTGAAGTCAGTGATTTCAAAGGTTTGCTTGAGGCGCTGTTGTGCGTCATTGTTCATAATGTTTGAGAGAGTTGTGCATCATTATCTTTGAACACGTCGTGGCAGAAGTGTTATACCTTAATTTAATTGTGGGGTTATACGTGATTCGATTAATTTTTATAATTGTACGTATACATTATATGCATAAATTCGCGGTCTGCATGACTTTTCGCTGAGTAGCGAAGACGCCCCTGTTCCGCGCGACGGCTTCTTTCGGGCCTAGTTGTGCTCGACGCTGAGTGCACGCTTTGCTGCCATCTTGCTGGCGCGTGTTTTCGTGCTCCTTTTGCATACGTGGCCAGCACGCTGTTGAGACGCCAGCTCCAAGCGCTCTCTTCGGGCTATGGGCGATTGTAATGCGTACACTAACATATCGAATCGAATGTCGAGTATCAGAAAATTTATCACGAAATTTAGTGCTTACAAATTTTGCGCATTAACAGCGTGGTGCTTCACATCCCTAGGAGTCTCCTCACATTAAGTAACAAGAATGTTGCTAGTCAATGGTGTAGCCAGAATTGTTTTTCGGGAAAGGGGGGTTAGGGGCTGCACGCACTTGAGCGAGAACGGACAGGGTGAATGGTTGGGGGAGGGGGCATTGGCAGGTGGCTTACAGAAATTTCAGGTGAGGGAAAGGGGTGGGGGGGGGGCAGGTTCACCTGCCTGGCGTGCCCCTCCCCTGGCTACACCACCGCCATCAGTAAATTAAGTAGGTAGAAATCCACACGTACAGTACTAAAGAAAAAAAAATCACCGCATATCCACGAAGTGAATGATGATGAGTGGGCGAAGCACTGGGGGATCATTCGGGTAACCGTGAATCCCCCGTACATTGCCCACTCGAACATGCAAATGAGTGGAAACACATGTTGTTGTTGTTTCATTTGTCGTATATGATATTGAGGTGCGGACTTCGTTTTCCCTTCATTAAGACTGCCTTGTGATTAGTGCAGCAGCACGGCGACGCCAGCAAGCGGACCCAGAGGCGGCGAGAGCGCGGGAAGCGGCGGCAAAACGCCGGAAGCGTTCTGTACCTGAAGTTGGTGGTGCCGATGCTCAGCTCAAGCGCGAGCTTCGCGAGCCCTTAGCTCCGGGTTCGATTGCCGGCATTGCCGCACTGCTGCAGCTTTGCGAGCCCTCAGCTCCGGGTCCGCATGCCGGCGTTGCCGTTTTGCTGCAGCTTCCCGCACCCTAGACTCCGGGTCCGCTTGTTGTCTGCGTCGCCGTGCTGCAGCAGCTTTGCGAGCCCTCGACTCCGCTTGCAGTTGAGCCGCCACTCTCGCCTTTTCATCCATAGCGGGCGTGCCGTTATCAGAAGCGACCGTTATCATCGTTACTTGGAGAAAGAGAGCGCGCGTCGGGAACGGGCGCCTATATAGCCCTTGCACCGCAGCGCCCCTAGCGGACTCCATGCAAACCAGAGCGACGGACGACGAGGGAGGGACAAGGCTCGGCCCTAAGGACCTTCACCCCTAAAACACCAAATTACTATGCCATCCCTGATCACTACTCAGTTAGCTCAGCTTCCAGTGCAACATAATTGCTCAACTTGTTACCCGCAATGACGGCTCGGCGGTTATCATTGCTTTACTGAGCTAGGATGAGGCCGCCCCTTTCATCACCTGCCATGGCGGCCGCATTCCGATAGGTTTGGAATGCGAAACGATAGGGCACTTAGGTCTAGGTGCATGTTTAAAAGATTCCAGGTGGTCAAAAAGTATTCGGGAGTGCCCCACGGTGTCGTCTCTCATAGCTTGTGTAGTAATTGCTTCAGGACGTTCAACCATATAATTTAATTGACTCAAGCAATACTTGGCTGCACCATTTACACGAAAAAGAAAACCAAGTACCAATTTGCAGCATGAAAGTCCAATATAACTCGGCATTTGTTCAATAGCGCTACAACTACAGTGGCAGCTGCTTCTTGCATATATGCTAGAAAAATAATTCCAGCGTATCGTGTTTTCTTACAACAGCCGAATTGCCTATCCAGCTTTGCTTGCACTGCTTAGAATTGTACTTGAAGTGTGCATCATAGTAGAAATCAGCGGCAGCGATATCCTTAAACACGCCTCTTGACAGCAGCGCCACTTTTGCGTCATGACGCGGAGAAGTGGGGAACTACGCTCGGTCGGCACACCTACTCCTCTAACCACCATAACCTCCTCTTGACCGCGCTTCACTTCCCTTGGCGTCCGTTCTATAACTCTAATATACCACCGGTTATTTGCTCTATGCATTACATGGCCTGCACAAATTATTCTTTCTCTTCACTACAATATCAGCTACGTCCGTTTGCCATCCACAACGTCATCTCCCTGTCTCTTCACGTTACGCCTACCATTTGCCGTTTCACCGCTCGTTGTGCGGTCCTTAGCGTCTTCACAGGGCTAAGCGGATGTTTTTGAAAGATGGCTCAGTCCAGCAGTAGGTTTCATTTGGCTAGCGATGACTGCTAGATTGTTTCATATTTCTCGCAGGCGGCAGGGTATAACATTCATGCGACTTTTTATTCTACGCATAAAATTTATGATAACTGTTCCTGCTTTGAATTTATTTCCTGATAGTCAAATTGAGCTCATATCGCGAACACTTTTATTTCTTTTATTTATTTATTTATTTATTTATTTATTTATTTATTTATTTATTTATTTATTTATTTATTTATTTATTTATTTATTTCAGTACTTTCAGGGCCAAAGGCATTACAGAGAGGAGGGGCATAAAAGCTCGTGAACAGGTTAAGGACCGCACAAAGAGCGATGGAACGAAAAATATTAGGCCTAACGTTAAGAGACAGGAAGAGAGCGGTGTGGATCAGAAAGCAAATGGCGATATCCGATATTCTAATTGACATTAGGAGAAAAAAATGGAGCCATGGGCAGGCCATGTAAGGCGTAGGGTGGATTACCGGTGGACCATTAGGGTTACAGAATGGATACCAAGAGAAGGAAAGCGCAGTCGAGGACGGCAGAAAACTAGGTGGAGTGATGAAGTTGGGAAATTTGCAGGCGAAAGTTGGAATCAGCTGGCGCAAGACAGGCAATTGGAGATAGCAGGGAGAGGCCTTCGTCCTGCAGTGGACATAAATATAAGTTCATGATGATGATATTTACAACGAACGGGAGGCTTACTACGTGAAGTGGCCGCCTAATTTTCTGATGGTACTGCTCAGTGAAATACGTACGCCGGAGTTGTTTTCTACAAAGGCCCGGCCGTACGCCACGACCACTTTGGCTGTCAGCTACAGGCACGCCTGACCGTGACAGGTTCATTCTGGCTATGTGGGAGACGCGATAAACAAGCCTTCAGTTTACTCCCTTTACTCTCGACTAAATGCCTCCAATTTTTTTCAGTTTGCATTTCTTGCATCGGCTCTTAAGGTAGGAAAACGGTGCAGTGCCATCACTGCTAGATGGATCCAACGGGTACTGTCGTCAATCTGATTAGCTTCCAGTTTGAACAAACTTCGCGGTCAAGAAGGATTTTAGTGAACTAAAGGTTTTCTGAAGGCAGATTTGGAGTTTTCACATGCAAGCAATTTTGTGCTGTTTTCTGTGCAGTGTTTCTCTTCAAAGCGCACATAATGGTGTATGAGGTAGATTTTCGAGTGCCACATTTGCACCCTTGACGGCAGGGACATTTGCTCGGCCGTCCATCATGACAAACTGGCATCGTTATTTTTTTTATTAAATATGTGACGCATTACTGCACAAAAAAAACGGGACGTTAAAAGATAAGTCCGAATCATGCGCAGCAAGACCAAGAAAAAAAAACATTGCACTCGGCCGCGCGCAACGCTTGAAACAGCGAAGTTGGGCGAGCGTGGCCCAGCATCTTCCGGAAGTGTGCGCGAACTTTCCATCTTATTACTCATGATGATGATAATTTCTTTTCCTGCGTCTCGGACTTACGGCCGTCACTGCGCGTTGCATAGCGCAGCTTGCAACACCGACACCGCGTTCCAGGAGACCCGCTCCGTGAAAACGTCTCTCTCTCTCTCATAGCGCGCAAAACCTCTTTACCTCGCACAGTACAAACGCGCCAGCTGTGGACGAAGACGACGGCGCTCGAACGCAATCATATGGTTAGCCTAAATGTACGCTCTGCAAGCGTGGATGTATAGCCAACTCTCCAGCGGTACGGCCGTCCAGCGAGGTCCGCGTGTAGGAACACTGAGTTGAGAACGGTGTTTCCCGATGGCAAACGAGGAAGAACGATCTTGTAATTACCGGTAACGGTAGACGTTGCAAGAGATCCTCGGCCTAGGGCCGATGCGCTGTTTCCAGCAGAGCACATTTTGAACACGGCCGTTAGAAGCGGCTTCTTCTTCTTCAAGGAAGTGGAAGCAACCATTGCTTCGCTAACTAAAGGCAAAACTCCTGGGCCTGATGACTTGAGTGTGGAATTTTATCAATGTTTCTGCTCTATATTGGCTCTCTTTCTGCTTAAACTGTATGAAGAAGCTTACAGGATTGGATACCTACCTGCAACGCTCTATCAAGGGCACACAGTACTTATCCCAAAAAGCAGTGATGTGACAAAATTGCAGAAAGTTGAGGGATATCGCCCCATATCACTTTGCAACGTGGATTACAAAATATTTGCTAAGATATTAGCTAGTCATCTTCAAGAAGTAATTCGATCACTGGTAGGAGACCATCAAACATGTGGCATTAGAGAAAGATCAATTCAGACAAATATCCACGTTGCACGGTCTGTGCTAGAGTGTGTGACAGACAGTGCGGGTCAGGTTGCAATAGTTCAGGTTGATTTGGCAAAAGCATTTGATAAAGTTAATCACCGCTTCTTGTTTAGTGTTTTAGAGCACATAAACATTGGATCTCTTCTTTTTAAAGGCATCTCCATGTGTTATGCTCATGGCACAACAAGGCTAATAGTTAATGGTTGTCTATCTGAATCTATCCACCTCAGGGCATCAGTAAGACAAGGTTGTTTCTTGTCACCTCTATTATTCGCTTTGTACTTGGAACCGCTTTGTGCACGAATTTTGAAGGATTATACCTTTCATGGGTTCAGATTGTTATCCAATGAGATCCGGGTACTTGCCTATGCAGATGACATATCCTTCTTCTGTGCTGACAAGAAAAGTGTGGAGACTGCCCTTGCCATAACGCAGCAGTTTTGCTCGGCTTCTGGTGCAACTGCGAACTTTGAGAAGAGTTCCGGATTTTGGTTCGGTCAATGGTGTACAATGCCAACTCACTTCGCAGGTATTCAGTGGAGGCAAGACTTTAGGTACTTAGGTGTACCCTTCTCTCAATATCGCAATAGTAATCATCACTAGTCAGCGGAAGTTGCAGAAGTACAACGTAAGGTTAACAACTGGCAGGGGCGGCAGTTGTCCATATTTAGCCGAGCTGAAGCTTGCAATCTGTTTCTAGCAGCTCGACTTATGTATGTCCTGCATGTATTACACTGCTCGCGACTTAGGTTGCAAGCTTTCCATCGTGTGTTTGCTACCTATGTATGGAGCTCACGTGTTGAGGCCATGCGGCGTGATAACCTTTTTCTTCCTCTTGAGAGGGGTGGTCTTGGCCTAGTTCACCTTTTTGTTAGGCAACTTGTCTCCCGGTTATTCTTCTTACGTGATGTAAACAGTCCTTTTCTAAGAGATATGTTACAACTTCGATTAATGAATTACCTTCCAGAAATAGTTGTGTCGTCATCTGTCAGTGATGCACCACCTGCTCCTTGGGGCTTCTTGAAAGAGGTTGTTGAAGGCTTTCAATTTCTTAAAGCTTGCTTTAGCTTGGATTATATTTTCACTGCATCCCGTAAAGAAATTTCTGCTGCACTGATAGATACATTGTTTCCTGTTCCCCATTATCGTGCGCGTTATTTGGAATGTTGCTACTTGGATGTACTCAAGCATGTCCATCGAATGATCGTTCCTCCAGGGATCAAAACTTTTTTCTTTAACTTACATTCGGCAACCCTTCCTGTCAAAACCTGGTTAGAAAAAATTGGCTGTTTCATGCCGTGGTCTACAAACTGCCGTTTGGGTCCACATGCTGAAACGATTGGTCACTGTTTTGTCGATTGTAGGGATGCCGTGTTCTTCTGGGACATTCTCCAAAGAACACTTAAAAAAGACTTAGACATCACACCATACACAATTCGTTTCTTACCTTTTAAAGATTCCTGTGACCCACCATATGACATGTTCATAGTACTTGGTCTACATAGTCTTTGGCGCAGTAGAATGTGTGACAGGCACGCTGAACCACCGCGAAGCACTCGGTCGTTTTTTCGGGAATCTGCTGCCTATGTTCGTAGTGTGTACGCTGCTCAAGAAACAGCGCCGGACTGGATGCCTTTATTGGACCCGTGCACATGCTTGCCTGACTTTTGAATATGTACCTGTAGCGCCTTGTTTCTTGTGTTGCTGAAGAGTCTGCTCCCATGTAATAAAAAAAAGTGGATGTATAGCCTAGTGGTTACGACGCTCGCCTTGGGATCAGGGCTACGCGGGCTCGAATCCCGCCTCGGCAAGAAAGTTCCTTTTCTTTCTTGCTAGTTTCTTGATAGGCACCACAACTTACGGCTGGCTTAAACAGTTTCGCTGTTAAAAACCGTCAGCCCTTCCAATGGGGTGGAGATGGAAGACCAGCCAAGCTGCACTATGGTGGGAATTATGTATTTCCAATTATGACTATTAAAATGTGATGGTGTAATTGGTTATTAGAACTATTAATGAATCAGAAAAATATGTAATCCGGTAGCGTTCATTTATTTAGTGACACTATAGCCGCGTTTACATGAATGCGACAGTACCGCATCACGAGTAATGCGATGCGCCAGCGTTTACATGCAGCGCATCACTCCTGGTGCAAAAGTAGCGGTGTCGCTCATCGAAGGCAAACCAGCGCTTGCAGACGCATCCGGCGTCTTGCCACGCCGCAGCTCTGCGAGCGCTGCAGATCCACACCATATTGCATTGGCCATAATTGTTAATGCGATGCGATCGCGTTTACATGCACTGCTTGCACGTTTACATGCACATGCAACATTGTTTATTCGAATGAGGTCCCGCCTACAGTTTGCAGTTCGGGGCTTCATCCTGAAAACTACTGTGACTATGTATTCTTGATATTTGTCAACCAAATTGAACTGAAAAACGAAATAATACACTCATTCGCATCCCGGGAGTCTCAACCGCCAGCCATGAACGGCCAGGTTGGACTCACCTGTAGCAACAGCCTTAAGCCAGCCGACCTGTTTACAAGAGGATACAGCCACCCGACTATTCCGATACAATGACCATTGCTGCTCGCTCGAGGAACATGGCATACGCCCGTTGTAGAAAGCGCCCACCTCCAAAAGATCCATCCGAGTATTTTCGGGTTCATTAAGCGGAGAGGTTGCGCTAAGGGCTCAAATATGGCATAAACTTGTAATATCACTTTGGTTCGCATTAGAGTGCGAGTGTTGGGTATGTTCACGTGTGTTTTTTCAAAGCCGCACCAGGAATGTGAGGACCGGGACTTCAGCATAAAAAAAGAATCCACTCTGAGAATTACTGAATAACTTGCCCTGCTGCAGGGCATGTTAAGACTGTAACGGAACCTTTGGCCGTATGCAGCATTATCTGCCGTATGCGGCATTATCTAAATTAGGAATCACGACGCAGTGTGCGTTACCTGAGCGTCTCTTACATTCCCCTCATATTGCAAGTAAGCTGCGAGCTTGCTCTTTTACCATGAAGACGGTTGCTACGGTCCTTTAGATGGTTATTTCAATTTGTTTATTTTCTTTTTTTACGTTTTGTTTTTTCACTTTTGATGGAATTGATCATCCGTGTGAGGCATAAGCTGACGCTGTTCGCAAACAGTGTCTAAAGCTTCGACACCGTCACTGAGACGAAACATGAATGCGGTGCTGGGAAGCTTAGAGAAGCGGTGAACTACTATCCTGGCAACGAAAGGGCAAGTTTTCTTGTCATTCAAGCGCTTTCCGGTCAGCCAGCAGTGAGAGAAGCCACTTTCGTTCGCTTTGAAAATTGTCACGTGAGCCGTGCGTCGTAAAGGGACGTAGCCACCATAGAGGCCCCCCTCCCACACTCCTAACCTCGTCCCACCAAAATTCTAGCTATTAGTGGAAAATTATTGCAAATGTTTTCCGCTTACCGATATGAAACGACGTTCTACATAATATCGCAGCATATACGAAACAGCTTTCTCCAATACTAGACGTTTTGTTTTTACTTTACTTTCTTTAAGCACACCTAACTGTAAATATGTAGAACTACGGACCTGTGAAATAGCCACTGTTATACGAACAGTGTTGCACGCCTCTGACAGCCTCTACCTGGAAGCATGTTTGTAGGACTGGAATCTGGTCTTGCAGGGGCTCCTCTTCTACAATGAAAATGCTTCTGGCGAGCATGAGAAGATCACCCGGTGCCCCGTGATGACACCAGCCAGGCTGACATCAGACAGTGACATGCGGGTGAGCACAGGTTAGCGTGGAGTTTCCTTCAATAGTCACTAGGGGGAAGCCTGGCGCTTCAAACGTTGAGTAACCATGGGAACGATGGTTACTATACGTGGATTTGTCTGATTTTCTTGCTTTTGGCTTCGGACGTCCTTGTGGCTTCGTTTATTACGCTTTATCTCCCTCCATTGGCCTAAACTGCGCGGCAATTTATACTTCTTTCTTTACTGCAGAGAGCAATAAGACTCTGCAAACACGCATAGTAGCTGCCAATTGCAGCGGTTCCGCTTGTTCATGCCTCCGTGACGTAATGGTTTCAGCATCGCGCTTGTGTGCTAGAGGTCCTGCGTTCCAATATTGCCGTTGGTCAACTTTAATAATGTTTATTTAAATATCTGTTCAAACTGATTTAACTGGAATTGCGCATGCACGTATCTTTATGCACATCATCATCATAATCATTTTTTTTTTGTCCACGGCAGGACTAAGGCCACTCCCAGCGATCTCCAATTACCCCTGTCTTGAGCTCGGTGATTCCAACTTCCGCCTGCGAATTTTCTAATTTGATCACTTCCCCTAATTTCCTGCGGTCCTCCACTACGCTTCCCTTTCCTTGGCATCCATTATGTATCTCTAATCATTTGTTACAATTCATCCCCAGTTTTCCTGAATACTACAATGTCATCTACAAACTGAAGGTTGTTGAGATACTCACCCCTAAGCCTTCCAAGTCTAATAGCTTGAATATTTCTGCTAAGCATGCAGTGAATAGCATTGAGGAGGTTGTGTCTACCTACCTGACCCCTTTCTTGATAGTAATTTTCGACTTTGTGTTTGGAGAATCAAGGTAGCTGTAAAATGTTTGTAGATATTTACCAGGATATTCACGTTTGCCGCCTGTACACCTTGATTACGCAATGCCTCCACGACTGGTGGTATTTCAACTGAATCAAATGTATTTTCATAATCTATGAAAGCCAATTAGACAGGTTCATTATACCCGGCAGATTTCTTAATTTTCTGATTGATCACACGGACGTCATTCATTGTAGAATATTCCTTCGTGAAGCCATCCTCCTCTCTTCCTTAGTTAAAATGTTGCCCTGATTCTAATGGAAATTACCTTGGCGAATATTTTATACAGTACTGAAAGCAAGCTAATGGGTCTATAATTCTTCAATTCTTTAACGTCTCCCTTCTTATGGATGAGTATAATGTTGGCGTGCTTCCAGCTTTCTGGTACACTTGAAGTCGTGAGGCACTGCGTATAAAGGGACGCAACCTATTTAGGCATGATATCTCCTCCATGTTTGATTAAATCGACTGTTATTCCATCTTCTCCAGCAGCTTTTTTCCCGGGACATGTCTTGCGAGGACTTTCTAGCCTCATCGCTAATTATCGAAGCAGCCTCTGTATCCTGTTCATCACTACCTCCAATGCCGGTAGCGTGGCTGCTCTGGGTATACTGTGCAGGACAGTATAGAATTCTTCTGTTTCTTTTTTACTATATCATAGAACTATTTCATGCTCGGGTGCCTGCCCGCATACCCCCTTTACCCCCTTTTTTGACGGCCTACTCTCGGAATCACAGAAGGTTGCAGAAGGTTTCGCTAGGATAGCGCTGATGGTTCTTGGTTGGCGGAGTGTGCAGTGCATTTCCGCACCGGCCGTGACAGACGGCGCTCTTGTAGCGTAATATTCTGCCGTCATCGATATTCCTACAGCAGGCCATTAAAAAGTGGGCGTGCTGACGGGCACGCGAGTCGAAAGCACGCGCATGCGCAGTGCCATGTCTCGACAGTAGACGCTTGCTTCATTTAAGGGCGTAAGAATGGAATTTGGCATGCGTTCGTAGATTCCGCATCATCTTTTTCCTCGCCTGTACGTGTCCATCAGCTTGACTGAAGAGGCTCGTAGCCATCCCAGCGGCGAAGGAATTTACTTGTAAACAATTCCGACTCCCTTCTATCGGCGCAGGGAGAGCTCGCGTCCGTGGATGTTGTCTTCGCCGCCAGGAGGCTTTGCGGAGAAGACGAAACACGGTGCCAATCTTGAAACCGGTAGGAGGCCACTTCACAGTGGGATATACCAATTAATTCATAAGTAAACTACTTAAATTAATGAACGTCGTTTGTGAAAACATTACGGCACATGTTTAACATATCGCATACAGTTCAGTGGAATTGACATTAAAGTGTGGTTCTGTGTTGCTATAGACGTTTTCATCGAGAAGAGCGACAACCTCCTTTCCGAACTGTGCGGCGGGAGTAAAAAGGCACGGGCGGCAGCTTCTGCAATGCTCGTGCGCGGGAAGTTCAAGCGCAGTTAGCACAGCCCACAGGCCATTGGGGTGCCGTCCAGGGCGTTCTCGTTGAAAATGTTGATAAAGTTCAAGATCGCCTCGTTGACGAAAACAACATCCATGAAATTATTCAATAAATTTACTTCATTATGCACGCAGAACCGCGAAGCGCGCCTCGTAGTGCGACCCACCTGTGACGTAGTGAGCTTGCCATAACGCGCGCTAAAGGGGTCCGGCTCAACCTTGTTGCTGAAGTTAGTACGCGTTCCATCGGAAACTGCTCAAAGTGTGAATTGGCGTCTGCAGGTGGGAAGCAGGAAGCGTGACGGCAGCTTGACGGTCAGCAACCAGATATTTAGCTTCTGAATCATAGTAGCGCTGGCGCTCTCCAATACAATACCGTATAACGGATTGTTGAAGTTTAATTGCGTACAAATATTCAAGGTTCCGAATACGAATAGAAACACACTTGTTCCTAATAAGTGTATCGGATTCAAAAATTCGATGTTCAATTTTTTTTCGCATACACGAATATGGTGGGATCTACAAGTAACTGCCATTATTCTAGAGCCCCGATGGCGTATAGATAAGTGGCTTTGCGTTTGGTCCGTCGGCTAGTCCCAGTGCTTGCTGTGACCAAACCAGGCACTGCGGTGAGCTGTTTGATTATTGCAAATTTGCAACCAGCTCAATCAGTGGGACATCAAATAACGTTGCTTTCATTCAAGTAAATATATAGGATTTTCTAGTGCCCCCTTTCCATGTGTATGTTATTCCTCACTGTTTCTCTTGCTTTATTTTTTTTTTACCTTCAGAAGCAGAAGTATTCTGTAACCGATTCGATAATCGAAGCCCGCTTTTTTTCTATGTTCATGTTCTATTCTACTGTGAAAATGTAGCCACTCTGCAGTCTTTATCTAAAGTAGATTCATTGTGATGACTAGAGACCGGATTTTAGGCAAATGCCTTTTTTGTTCCTTGCGCTCCTATCGCCCCACTTTGATATATGAGCATGAATTAGAGGTTAAAAAGGGCTTCTATAGTGTTTTTATAGTGCCTATAAATGCCGATTTTGGAGTTTGTGCCTAAATGCCTATAAATGCCTATTTTCAATATCGGCGCCTATATGAACACTATTTACCCTCAAGTTTCGCTTTCGAGTGCAGTTAGAGACCGTTATTCATGTTACCGGGCAACATTGACTGTTCGGAACTCTGTGGCGTTTAACCTAGTCCTCTAGTTCAACCAACTCCTGGAAAACAACCGCCAGCAGCAGTGAAATGGGAGGCGCCGGCCAGAACACGCTGCCGCGCTGACATGGCGCGAGCGGTTGGCGAATGCGAAACCGCGGAGAGCCGTCAGGGTAAAGGAGAGTGAAGAGCAAAAGAAGGCCGAAAACTGTGATGCGCAATTAAATCGCCTTTTGTTTTGTTTGTAATTTACTTTTTAAGGTGTCCATCGCCGTCAAGCATTCCTTTTTAGCGTACAAGATTTTTAGCCTCAAATATGTGCACTTCAAATGGGCGGAAGTGTATTTGGCAGTATTGGGACGTTTTGCCTGTACAATTTGGATAATGTCACTGTATATAAAAAAATTACCAGAGCTGTACCTAACAGCCCTCAAGTAAGAACATGTTAATTTCTTAATAAATCGTAGTCTCTTTTGCATTTTATATTTATCTGTTTTTGTTGTGTCTTAATTTAATTGGGTCCGGCAGACATAAAGTAGCGTTTTTTTTTTTTTTTTATCAGTATTCCCAACTTTCAAGTATTCATTTTCATGCCTGTTTCACTATATGTGACGCTCGAGTACAGTGGCCGTTGAACATGAATATGAGCTGTGTGCTTGTAGAATTAAGCCAATTGATCGTCATTAGTCCAGCAGTTTTATGGGGCAATTGCACGGCTATGTTCAACTGTTGGTGCCTTTGTGCCATCATACGCAATAACATTTCTTGTTTTATTGTCGTAGATACAGGTCGCGCACGTATTCGTTTGAAATAATTTGCATTTATGTAAAGATTTATTGAGCCTATATTTACGACGTTGGAGGCCTAAAACGTTGTTTTGCCTGCCTATTTTTGGCGCCTAAAACGCGCTTTTTTAATGCCTAAAGATCCGGCCTCTAGTGATGACGGCTACAGCTTAGGTTACGGGAGGAAATGTTCATATGCAAAACGGCTTCATATTTTCTTTTTTTATGTCTAATAGCCGCAGGCGAACTTTTTACTCGATATCTTGACGCAAAAGAATAAGGTAGGCGTATTTAGAATTTCTACACAGTATACGTGAACTAGCGGGGATTTCACGTTCGGGTCGCTTCTTCAATGCTTTATGCAGCTGCATTTATACGTTGTACTGTTAGCGTATAGTTCATGACAATGAGCTCAGAACCTCGATCCCGCTTGCCTCGCCCCGTAGAAAAGTTCGACTTGTTACCACGCAAAAAAAAAAAAAAAAAAATCAAGCTAGCGGGATATTTGGAGAATCCGGGAGACCGTATGAAAAGAGCGCCGATCTTTTCACTTCTAATGCAGGGCTCTTTGCACGTATTCAACAAATATAATACGGCGCCTTGCTGCTTCTTTTGCATCACAACATTTTTAAGCTCTATTTCAGCATTCTTGAAATCTCCTTCACTACTAAATTTCACCGAGCGTGAAACGGGGAAAAAAGGAAACATAGATAGGTAGATGAGGAACATACAGGGCAGGCTACCGTGTTTATTCGAATTTAGGCCAGTAATCTTTAAACAAAATGATGTACGGACATCGGATGTCGGCTGAGATTCGAAAATGCGATTTGGGCACAACCGTCAGATACAGCTGACCGGAGAAAGGTCGAAATACCTCAAGGGTGGACAAAGATGTTCCTAGCCTTATCAGGGCACAAAGAGAGCCAAGAATGCACGCAACCGCGGAGATCACCCAGGCGAAATTGAAGGAGCTTGCAAACATCCGACGCATTCCTCGGGAGAAGTTCAGGCGGCCCTGTCTATGTCTACAAGCCTTCAACGCGTCTACTTCGCTAAGCCAGGCAGGGAACTGAGTCACGGCGGCATGAAATGCAATTCCGGGTGATTTGATAATGCGAACGTTCCGAATTGGCAACCTCGCGAGAATGTTACGTGTTCTTTTCACGGGGGAATGCTTCTCTTTTCTTTTTTTTTTTTTTTCGTTCAGCTTACATTGGAGAAAAGCTTCTTTTGTCCTTTCTAGCCTTGTGAATTTCAGGGGACCAGCCAAGAATCGAGGCTGGCCTAAATTCAAATAAAAACGGTATGCTTCGTGGGTCTGGATCTGTGCTCATAAGCCTCGCTGTGAACCAGGAGCGAGAAGCAACGCCCGCGAAATGCGGCGGCCCACAAGGCGTGCGTGATTTCCAGGCAGAGCGGGGCTTATGCACCGCACGTCTCGGTGCGCGACGTTACTCTGCCTCTCACAGCAGCTGATGAGAAGTGCTCGTGACTTGAATAAAGTTGCAAGAGGTCTGCACGTGTTCCCCGATGAGGGTGTCTGGGTTGAAATGGTGCGCGCTCTTCTACGCTTTGCTTCTTGTCTCGCTCGGTGCTTCTCATCTTTCCTATACTACTTGCGCTCCACCTTTTCTTTCTTTCGTTTTCGTTTTTGTTGAGGCGTGTATGCGCATGTTTGGATATCCACGGGGAGTTTCTCCGCGTTCGTAACTCCATATAAGACGTCGCAACAACTTAGCTAACACCTGTATAACGAAACCGTTGAATACCATGCGGTCTCATAGGAGCTAAGTGTTAACTGAACGATCCGGACCATAAAACCCGGCCTTGCCGCAACATTTCAGTAATAACAGAGCAGCGGCAATAACTGTGCAGCGGAAAGAGCGAACGCCTGTCGCCTGAATTAGTGTATCATTGTGAAGCACGTGATCCTTGTGCTGGGATAGTATGTGCGGTGGGCCATGACTGGTTGTGATATCACGCCTCTGTGCTGTTTGTACCTCCCCTTTCCCCCTTCCGCACGGCAGGGTAGCAAACCGTATTTTCCATTCTGAATAACCTCCTTGCCTCTATCTCCTTTCTTCCATCTCTCTCTCTTGAATCTCTAGGCAAATACATCCCGCAAAGGCGAGAGAGAGGTCTTGGGCCGGGCGGTCCGCAGGCCCGTAGCGGTGCATGGCAGCGACCCCTTGAGCGCGGTACGAAATTCGCTTAAACTGTTTTGCGAATTCTTTAGAGTAGAATTTGTAAAGCCTGCACGGAATCCTACTACTGAATCTGTCACGTTCAAAACGACTCTATCGGCGCTGTACGGTTGCCTTCGAGCTTACGCGGAGAGCAAGTTACGCGTCCCGTAATGAATTTTGTTTAAGTGCATTCTGTTTATGTCGTCGTCGTCGTCAGCGGCGGCGGCAGCGGCGAGGCCAGTTACAATGAAGAGACGTGTGTACAGCCGGCCGCCACAGTACAAGATCATCGGCGGCTTGCACGAATATTTAATAATCAAAATATTAACGAATTTAAGAACGCGTTCTTGTGCAGACTAGGAGTTGTCTAGGGACCACTAAAGAGCACGTTCTTAAGTTCGTCATTATTTTTTTATTAAATGTTCGTGCAAGCCACCACAGGAAAAGATCTGTCTTGCTTCCGCCACGATAATAAATAGTTTCGAAAGTATTCCCATGAATACGCAGTCTGTGTAAGAGAAAATCAAGCCGGGTGCCTGCCGCTTAACATCGGCCCTAGAAATTTGCGCATAGAAAAGCAAAAAAGACATCATTTTGTGTATGTGCATGCGTGTGTGTGCGTGTGTGTGCGTGCGTGTGTGTGTGTGTGTGTGCGTGCGTGCGCGTGTCTGTCTGTGTGTGTGTGTGTGTGTGTGTGTGTCTGTGTCTGTGTGTGTGTGTGTGTGTGTGTGTGTGTGTGTGTGTGTGTGTGTGTGTGTGTGTGTGTGTGTGTGTATGTGTGTGCCGTTTCTCTCATTTACGCGACCACCCTTTTATTTTATTTTTCTTCACTCACTCACTCCCCCCCCCCCCCCCCTCCGAAGTCGAACACGGCGCCTCGGGTCACACTAGAAAGGCGTGCATCCTTGGTGGATGCACGTCTGAGACGAAACGCTGAACGGATAGTGGTACGAAGTTTAAGAAAGAAAGAAGATTAGGAAAAGCGGAGAGGTGTCAAGGGGGGAGGGGGGGGGGGGGGGGCAAACCTAAGGACCGACGATGAAACAATACGCATAGAGCCTGCAGGCAGTGTTTTTTTTTTTTTTTTTCTGCCATACGAACAGACGGCAACGACGGGAGGTGCTTAGAGAGGCTTGCGGCTGTTAGGTGTTGTATTCTTATTTTATATTGGTTATATTGTAGAGTCTCTATTTCCCTAATATTTTGTATTCCGCCTAACTTCTACATGTGAGTATTTATTATTCTTAGGAAGGCCTTCCTTTTATGATCCTTTATGCAAACTGTGGCATTGATAAATAAACAAAATGAACTTGTAATTCGTGGCGCTTCGCTCAAATACGCTCAGATAAAGAAAGCCGACCAAGCTCCTTTTGGATATCCGCTCGTCATTCTTGTAAGATGAGAAGTGTCTTGCAAGATGCGGCTGCAGATTGAATTTTCCCAGCTTCCTTCGGAAAGTTCTTTCGGGAATATGTAAAAGCTGCTGCTGCATATTAGAATACGTATTCAGAGTGTAATTGAATGAATACAGAATGACTCTATGATTCCACAAAGCACACCAGCGGACTTTCTCGGCTGAAAGAGCTCCTCCGGTTATTCAGCAAAAAACGTTAGGTACGGCTGTAAATCTATATCAAAGCTAATGCGGCATATTTTGATGTAGGTTTATACAAAGTGAGAATCTTATGTGCCTTCTTTGGGCTTAAGTAACAATGAAGTCAATAAGGCAAACGTGAAAACGTGAGAGTGTGGGGGGGGGGGGGGGGGGGGGGGGTTCTGTATTACTGCATTTCCTTTCGTGTTATGTATCATGGTTGACGTTGCATTTCACGTTGGGTGATAAGCTGCATGCATAGAAAAGGTCATAGAGTTGAAATTTTCGGAAATGAACGCCTGGAGTAGGCTTTAGAGGTCAGTGATGATCTAGTGAAAATACTTCACATTGCCGGTGCGTGGTGTGGCACAAATAATTCGGTAAAAAGAAAAGAAAAAAAAAAGATGTTAGAGGGCGCACCAAGAGACGCCGTAAATGTCACCTGAAACGCAGACAGTTGGTCCGACGACAAGGACATCAAGGACAACGGTAATAGCCTGACGATGACGGTACTATGGCGAAGGTAATTCGGTGGCGATGATTATTATGAGATGACGAGGATGACGTCGCCGCCATCACGATGACGGGGCGATAACGGCACGATGTCGCAGACGTCGTGAAGCAGGAATCGAACTCGTAGCAAACGCGTTCTGCAATTTGGGATGATAGTGCACGTGGGGAGAGCCTCCTTTATTTATTGGTTTGATTATTTGTTATTATTGTTATTGTTATTGGTCCTTTGTTATTGGTTTGCATTCGGAATAATGTGAGGCACACAACTGGTGTGTGCGCGTGTTATCGTCGCTGAATACTGGCATTTTCAGTGGTCACTGCAGTGAAGGAGTGACCTCAACTTGAACATACGTATGAACGCTCTTTTCTAAGTGCCAGTTTAATGTATTTAAAGCCTATTCTCGCAAGAAAGCAAACGTCACTTGGTCGTTGTCGGCAATCCATAAGCTGATTTTTTTATTGTTTTTTTTTCTATGGGGGTTCGTAGCACGTACCATTAAATTGGCATAGCATGTTGCGTAAGGCGCACCAACAAGTTTTTTCACGGGTACGAGAAGCCTCACACCAAGTTGCCGAAATTAACTTTTTCTCACTTTTACGTACCTCTCGTAAATAAATGATCAATGAGTTCGGTACAAATAGCGAACATCGTCGTCGATAAAGGCAGCCAAAAATTGATGATGCCTAATAGTTAAGTAAGTATGCCGCAAATTTGTCTGGACGTAAATGCGAAGGTCGCAGGCACTAAAACATAAAGAACACCCAGCAGGCGGAAGCTTTGAACCGATTTACCTTTGACACGTAATTAATTTGCACGTGCGACGTGTTTCCTATTTTCCTGGTGACGATTACAAATTGCGTTCTACCTGCATTTAATCATCTGTCAAATGGAATAAAGAACAAGCTAAGCTAGAAGTTTGCGGACCCGGATCTTTCCGGGTCCGCAAAATCTTCTTCGCCCGAAATGCGAAGCATCAATTGCGATAGCAATTGGTAGAGAGCTATACGGAGTAAGGATAGTAGATTTATCGGCTGCTTAAACTTGGACACATTCTCTTACTGACTGAATTAACAAGTCTGGTGTCAGCGTGCACAAGCAAACATGAATAGATCGAAATCGATGACCGCAGACAACCACTGTCAAAACACTGGCGCGAGCAGGCGCGGCAGCAGCAGCGAGCGAAGGTTCCTGCGGTCTATCGCTTCACCGGAAACTGAGCGGCGAAAGCACAGCGCATACAAGGTAAGAGCCGTGTGGAGATCGCTTTCAAGATACGGTGTGCGCGATAGTCCACAGCCGCGCAAAGTAGAAGTGCGCACTTGCTCACAGAGCAGAAACTGCACTCCCTGCCTCCCGCGCTGCCTTCCCGCTTTCCTCCTTTCGCGTGGGAGATTGAGTCGCCAGTTCCCCTTGCGCCCGGTCGCAAGATACGCGTTTGGAGCCGCAGCTAAACGTCGCCTCTCCTCCCCTGTCTCCCTTGCATCCCCCCTCGGCCTTTCGCACGACGGAAGACGTCGCGTTTATCCACCACAAAAAAGCTTTGCTATCGCGAGTGGAGGCTTGGTAAGCCAGAAAGAACGCAAAAACCACCGACAGGTGGCGACGCCGCATAGAGGTTCCCGCACCAGCTAGCCATGACGTCACAGATTGTGAAGGTTTGTGTTCGTGCCTAGTAAAATGTTTATGGGTAGATGTGCCGTACATTTTTTAATAGAGCCAATCACTGCACTTAGCAAGTTTCACGTTTTTTTTTTTTTTACTGAGCCAGAACAGCCCAAATTACGAAAGAATACTTTCAAATCTGTGACGACACAGCGACGTAACAGTGCCTGGGTTTCGGCACGATATTTAAAAAAGAAGGAAACTTTGACCTTCATTCTCTAATAGTCAACGTGTTACTCGGAATATTGAGGAAAATAGAATTTTGAAACCTAACGTCAGTCTTAACACACGAAGTATTTTTATTTAGTGTCTTCTTAACATGCGCCTAAATTGTGGCTGGGTGACACTTTGCACGGTGTGCCCTGTCTCTCTCTGTATCTGGAACTGACACCGCGGGTATGACTATACGGGTTCATCACTTCAAAATTTTCTGGAATTTTTAATAATCGCCTTTGGCAGATAGCATAAGTTTTGTCCATGGGCGGGGTTATTCGAAGGGGCGGACATTACTAGCACGAGAAATCGAAACACATTCTTGACTAATTAACAAGAATTCACTGATTAACATCCTAATAACTTTACGACACACATTGCAATTTCCGAGTTGTTGCCGTAAGTTTAAAGACGTATTCTCTTGAAATTAGCCTGCAGTATGACGCCAGTATCGAGATATTATTTCCATAAGTGTGGCACTAAATACACGGGCGTTCCAGTTACTTTTGTGCTTCAATGCACAAAAGAGCGTTTTGTTAAAGAAATATGTGGGACAACAGTACACCTTTTTTACGGCGAATTTTATGGCGCTTACCTTCAAACGGGTGTCATACTGTAAATTCATTCTAAGTGAATACACCATGCAAGCTCGCCGGCAATAATTCGTCAATTGCAATATGTACGGTAAAGTAATTAAGAAGTTATTTATATTGTTTTCATTAATTGAATGTGTGTTTCGATTTCGCGTGCAAGTAATGTCCACCTCAATAAATAATGCAGCTCAGGGACTAGAATTCTGTTATCTGCAACAGGCGATTCTTCAACAGGCGAAATACCGGAAAACTTGATAACGACCACCCCTATATAAAGGACACCTTTTTCACGTGTACAAATAGAAGGGGGCGCCATGCTTGATGGAAGCGTATGGCGCATTTTTCTTTCCATATTGCCGAAAATTTTGTCCAATAACCATTTCATTCGCAGAAACGAAGTCCTGCCACCCTTGGGGTCCAACACTGGGTTATTACGGCGGATTGCTGTTCTCGCGGGCCCAACTAAAGGTTTCTTTCCTGCGCGATAACCTTCAGCAAATGACAGCGGTGCCGCTTTGAGCAGCGCATGGCGACTGTTTATATTATCGCGATAGCAATCATATAGTTCCAGGGAGCCTACAAATACACATATATCGCATCCCTTTTCCCTTTAACCCTGGTACAGGGCAGCAAACCGGAGACATCATCTGGTTACCCTCCCTACTTTTTCTTTGCCTTTCTCTCTCTCTCTCTCTTTCTCTCTCAGCAGAAAGTAAGAGTGCATACAAAGACTCTCAAGCGCATTCGTGCCATCGGCCGCGCCACCATGCTGTCCATAGAGTGTCATACTAAAGTTGGTAGAGGGGAAATCTGGCGTTACGATTGTTCTGCTATGACGCGAATCTTGATATCATTGTGGTCACACCGTCGTCATCAAACCGCTTCTGTCGTTCCTTCGACGAGATTGCGTCGGCGTCAAGCGGTATAGTGGTCATGCCGCCACGCTTGTGAGCGACCTTGGCAAGACACCATAGCAAATTGGGACGATACCGAAGTAAATCGAAGCACATGGCCGAAGATCCGAGTGACAACAGGAAACGGTTAAAATCCAGTGCGTCGCTACAGCGATCAAATGCTAGTCACATCATCGTCGACAGTCACCGTGAGGTGAGTTCCCTGCCGTAGTTTTCCATCCCAGACCCTTAACTCACATTAACGCAGAGCACTTTATGAAAGTATACGTATACCGTGCGTCACTGTAAACGTCGAATAAACGCGTTACTCGTCCCTTCATTATGAGTTTACAGATGAACGGTAGGAGACGAGCCCGTGCTCCTAAAATAGACCGTATATATTCTTGAATCACCGCATTTCTGTGCTGACACAGTGAAAAGGTATACCGTTCCCGAGCTGCGAAGCCCCGCAAAAATTGAAATCAGAACGACGCACAAAGCACTGCACCGGCATAATTACTTCAACCGTGCGATTGGACGATATTTTTTCAGAAGAAATAGTGAAGCTCCTCGCGCAAAATAAAAGAAGAAAAAAAACGCTCACAATAAGTAGACTTGGAAGGTTGTAATGAATTCAGGGGGCTGG